>NW_028113912.1:0-36663 GCF_964289735.1 Phaethon aethereus | reverse complement strand
AGTGTTTTTAGTCTAGCAGTTTCCCGCTGCTGTCACGTATTCACGTAGATCTGTAAGGCAATTTTCGTTACCTTTTTTGTATAGCCTGATCAAACACTCGTATAATCTGAAAGTTACATTTTTGTGGTACTCTCCTTGGAAAACAGAAAGTAAGCCTGCCATTAGATGCTGGGCCACAGCGGTTGACGGCGCAGGGTAGCGTGCGTTACGTTTTGTGCTACGCTTGGTCACGTCTCATCTATGTCGTCTTCCCTGTTATTTTATTAGATTTAGTATCTGCACTTTCCATTTCCAGACAGGCCTCTCGTTCAGAGCACGGAGGCACGGTTCTCTCTGCGTCCGGCTCCTCGTCCCTATCTTGTCACTCCTTCCTCTCCTCCCTGTAGCCCGTCGCTATCGTTTTCTTTCACCATCTCTCTCTCTGCCTGGCTCCGGAACCCCATTTTGCCGTTCCTCTCTCTCTGTCCGTACTTTTTCTTGCCCTGGCTCTCTCTGCCTGGCTCCCTGTCCCCGATTCTTCCTTCTTGGCCCCGTAGCACGTTGTGATGCCGTTTCTTTCTCCGCCTCTGCTCTCCCAGCTCGCCGTCCCTCACTTTTAATTCCTCCCTCTCCGCGCTGTCGCCCGTGCGGTCTCTTGCCTTTCTCCGTCGCTGGCTGGCTGTCCCTGCTCATCCATTCCTCCCTCTCGCCCCTGCAGCGCCTGTCGCTTTTGTCCGTTCTCCCTCTCAGTCTCTGGCTCCCTGATGACCCTACTTTGGACTCCCCCCACCCCCCTTCTTTCCGTGCTCATCGCTGCTGTTCTTGCTCTCCAGCTCTTTTTTTTTTTTTTTTTTTTTTTTCCCCCCCCCCTCCCGCTCCCTGTGTTGTCCCACAGTCGGGCCCGGTACCCGGTGTGCCATCGGCCAGTCTTGCACACAGAGCCGAGACATTTATTTACGTCAAAGCATTTGCGCAAAGGTGGGTGCTGGGTGGCAATTCCCCAAAGCTGGCACACCGCACGGAGGAGCGACCGCGTGTGTCTCTTGTTAGGTGTTTAGTAAAGACAGTGGAAAACCCGCCCAAATTTACATGCCCTGGCTAGTGACTACCCTGTCACTCGCTCCTGCTCAGGTATATGGAAATGAGCTTCGCTTGCTCTGTCAGTCGGCACGCCTGCTCTTGGCAGCCGGGGAGGCAATTTGCACGGTCCCTCCGTGGAGTCGGTGGTCGCGATCTCGCCCTGCCGCCTCTACCTTCATCCCGGTCGCCGTGGGTTCCGCTGACTTCGTACCGGCGACGTTCTTCTGTCCTTGTTACCTGCCTTGTAGCAGGATGTCTCCCTTTGCCCGTCCCTGAAGTGCCTCTTTTCGGTTTTCCTCCGGAGGCTGGTGATGAGCGAGGCGGGCGAGTTTACACGAAGCAGCCAGGCCTCCGTTGAGCAGCGTCACTGTCCCCCAGGCGCTAACCGGGACACGCAGCTTTAGTCGCTCTACGTTTCCTCCCTTTGAGACCGTGGAAGAGGAACTTCGCTGTAGTTTCTCTTGTACGAGTCTCATCTTCTCATAACCCTACCTCCCTGTGTTATTACACAGATCCCTACAAAAGTTAAGGCGGCGATGATTATACTGCTCAATAACTTCTTTAGCCATAGGCTCAGATCAGGGAACCAGGAAATTCACCATTTAAATGTTTCCGCAGATCCATGAGGTGGGTCATGCCTTTGTATCTCGTGGAGCGTTTTAGTCTGTTTCCGTATGTCTTCTAGGTCTGGAGAGGTTCTGCCGCTTTGATCCACGTGTACGCAGGAGCCCGTATTTAAAATTGTGCCTATCCCTCCCTGGGAAGTGAGCGTCAGACAGGGCCTTTATAGCGTCACAGGTCTCGCTTCCGATTTTCTCGCTTGCGGCTGAAGTATTTATTATAGCTTTTTCTAATTCGCTACCTCCTCGCCAGGGAGTAAGCCACCTCGCGAAGGAGCGAAATCCTGCGGGTCTGTCAATCGTGGGTTATTTCCGTTTCTTTTATTTCTCGCGCGGTAGGTTCTTAGTCACGCTCGAGACTCTAGTTTCTCGATTATTGCGCTATTTGGAACTATGGCTCCTAGAACGCAAGTTCCAAAGCAGTTTGGTGGCGAGGCCTTACGGGCACGTCCCCGCCGAAGGGGTACCTCTGGGACGTATCGTTAGGCAACCTGCATAATTTTTGGTGGAAATTGTAATTTCCATTTCCCATTCCTGATTTTCAGCGTTGTTGGCGCTCTGCGTTGCATTTTTCCACAAACCACTCCGTGAGGAGGTATCAGTCGGTACCAGGATTCCGATTAGCGGGAGCCCTTTGTTTGAGCGTTCTGGAAAACGAATACAAACCCAGCAGCTCGCCTTATTTGCCATCTGAACAGGTTTTTTTGGTAATAATTCAAAATGCATCATCTTCTCCCATGGATTTCCTGGTTTCCCATTGTTTAACTTCATGCACAGGCAGCAGAGGAGTATCACCCCCGCTTAGTCCCTTCGTTCCTTGTCCAGAAATCGGGACATTGACACAGCTATACCAGCGAAGTGTCGTGGTGTAACCCCAGGCAGCAACGAAGCCCCAAGCAGCCGCTCGCTCCCCGCCGGCGGGATGGGGGAGAGAATGGGAAGGGTGAAAGGGAGGAACCTCGTGGGTGGAGATAAAGACAGTTTAGCGGATAAAGCAAAGCCGCGCACGCAAGCAAAGCAAAACGAGGCGTTCGTTCACGCTCCCCGTCGGCAGGCGGGTGTTCAGCCATCTCCAGAAAGCGGGGCTCCATCACGCGTGACGGTCGCTTGGGAAGACAAGATGCAGTAACTCCGAACGTGTGCCACTTCCCCCTTCTTCCCTCCCCCCCCCCCCCCCCCCCGCCCCGCTTTATATACCGAGCACGACGTCGTATCCCTTTGGCCAGTTTGGGTGTGCTGTCCCGGCTGTGTCCTCCTCGCTGGCCGGCCAGCATGAGAAGCTGGGCTGTCCTTGGGTACTTCACATGCTGATGTTTTGAGCTGTTGCTCTCCACAGCTCGTCTCGCACTGGCGTCTGTGAAGAAAATTAACTCTGTCCCAGCTGAAGCCAGGACGCTCGCGTGCGTCCCGGTCCGCCTCTGCCGCCCTGCCCCAGCCCTCTGCCTGCCTCCCTGCCTGTCCCTGCCTCCGTCTCCCTCTCTGCTGGCCCACCTACCTGCCTGGCTCCCCAAAACTTGTTGCTCTTCTGCTGACTCTGCCCTGTACCATTTCCCCTATTAATTTTTTTTCCGTGTTTCCCTCTCCGTGGCTCCCTCTCCCTGCTTTTTAATGCTTTCCCGTGTTTCTTGTACCCTGTTGCATTTTAATTTCTCGTTCTACAGTTCCCTCTCGCCAGGAGCCTGTCTCAGTTTTTTTTAATTCCTCCCTCTGTCTTGTACCCCGCCACTTAAAAGATTTTCTTCCCGTGTTTCCTCCCTGTCCCTGTGGTGGTGGTGGTGGTGGTGTTTTTTAATATTCCTGTGTTTCTTATCCCCGATGACAATTCAGATTTTCTTTCTGTGTTGTCTTCTGTCCATCTCCCTGTCCCCTGTGTTTTAATTCTTGTCTATGTTCCTTGTACTCAGTTGCTTTTCAAAGTTCCTTCTCCTCTCCCTCTATCCGGCTACCTGCCTTCAGTTTTTTAACTCTTCTCTAGACTTCTTGTAATCCATTGCTACTTAGTCTCTCTTTCAACAATTCCCTTTATCCGGCTCCATTTCCCTAAATTCTAATTCCTCCCTTTCTTCCGTATACCCTGTCGCTTTTAAATTTTTCTTTCAGTGTTTCCTTTTATTCTGGTCCCTGCTCCTATGTTTTGATTCTTTCCCGCGTTTCTTGTAGCCTGTCGCTTTGTGTTATTTTCCTACGTCTCCCTCCACCCGACTCCCTGTCCCTGCTTTGTAATGCCTCCCTTTCTGTCCTGTACCCCGTCGCTTTAACAGTTTTCTCTCTGTGACTCCATTTATTTTGTTTCCTCTCCTCTGTTAGTTTTAAATTTTATTTCTACGGCTACTTTTGTCCTGTTCGCTGTCCTTATCTTTTAATTTTTTCTGCTCTGTCCTGTGCGCCGCCGCTTCTAAACGTCTGTTGTATTTCTCAGTTCCAGTTCACTGTCGCTTATTTTGTAAGTTTTTTTTCCCGTCTTTCCTGTACCCAGTCACTTAAAAGTAGACATAGAAGGAAAACTTATCAGGCTGCGCATCGCCTTTTTTTATTTTTCCTGGCTATCGTGTACCTCGTCGCTTTTTACGTTTGCACCCCACCACCACGCCCCGCCCTCCCCCCCCCCCCCGCAACCCTCTTTTGGCTCTGTAGCGCACTTTGCGCCCTTCTCCCTTCCCAAAAACCCTTTCTTGATGCCATCTTTCAACTCCAGAACACTCATCTTGTTCTCGAGGCTAGCTAGGACGCCTCTGTTCAGTCCCGGGTCGCGTGAGGACAGCTGTAGACTGTTCACATCCCCTCTGGGCTATGTCGTCGTGTCCTTGAGCCTCCTTGTGCCTCTCGGAACCCCGCTGCTACCGTCACGATGGCACCCAAGGTCTTAGACGTTCCCCACAGCACGCTTTTAGCTGCGTAAGCCGCCTTTGGACTCGTTTTGTCGAAGTCGCAGCTCTCGCAAGAGGAACGGAGGTGACGAGCGGAGCGCGGTGAGGAGGTGGGTCGTCGGCAGGTGGTATCAGAGGGAAGATGTGGCTGGTGGCTAGAAGCAGTCCAGCTGCCGCTGTGGAAGCAGAGCTCTGTGGCCCAGCCATGAGTCTCGATGTTTCTGGAGCGCTCCCGGGAGCGGACGCGGCTGTCCGACCGGCAGAAGTACCTCTCTCTGACCAGACGGGCAGTCTGGCGCCTTCCCGGAGGTATGCGCCCGTGATCCGGGAGGACTTTTGGGCTTGGGGGCGAGTCGCTAGGCGTGCGGCCGCCGTCTGTATGGCCCGAGTGCCCCGGTAGCCGCCCCGGAGGTGTGTCTCTGTGACCCGGGAGGACTTCCGCACTGGGAGGCGACTCTCTAGCCGGCGACCCGCCGTCTCTATGGCGCTGAGTGCCTCTCTAGCCGCCCCGGAGGTCTTTCTCTGTGACCCGGGAGGACTTCCGCACTGGATGGCGACTCTCTAGCCTGGCACCCGCCGTCTCTATGGCGCTGAGTGCCTCTCTAGCCGCCCCGGAGGTCTTTCTCTGTGACCCGGGAGGACTTCCGCACTGGGAGGCGACTCTCTAGCCTGGCACCCGCCGTCTCTATGGCGCTGAGTGCCTCTCTAGCCGCCCCGGAGGTCTTTCTCTGTGACCCGGGAGGACTTCCGCACTGGGAGGCGACTCTCTAGCCTGGCACCCGCCGTCTCTATGGCGCTGAGTGCCTCTCTCGCCGCCCCGGAGGTATGTGTCAGTCATCCGGGAGGACTTCCGCAGTTTCTGCTGAAACTCTAGCCGCTGGAAAGCCGTCTCAGTGGTCCATAGCGCCGCTCTATAGGGCCCTGGAGGTATGTATCGCTGATGCCGGAGGACTTCCGGGATTTAGTTCAAAATTACTTTTTCTTGTTTTCCCTTAGTGCCGTTGCTTCAAAAAATTTTTTCTACTTCTCCGTTTCAGTTCAATGTTGCCATTAGTTAATTTTTTCCTCAGCTCCCCGGTCCCATTTGCTTCTTACATTTTATGTCCACTTTTATTCTGCTCACTGCCTTTATTTTTTAATTAGTTTCTTACCTTTCCTGAGGTCCCTCGCTTGGAAAATTCTTTCCCTACATCTGTTTTAGTTTCCTGTCATTTTTTCCTTAGTTTTTCCCTTTCTGTCCCTAATTCCTCTTATTTTTAAAATGTGCTTTCTATGCCTACTTTTTTCCTTCAGTGTCTTTTGAAAGGACTAATTACCAGACAATCACTGGCTGAGACCTTAAACATGACATGTCTTCCCTGACGCGTGGCGGGAAGGGTAGTCTTGTGGCGGGGGGGGGGCGGGCGGCCATGCTGCGCTTGCCAGTGCATGCCGGGAGCTGTACTTTTGCCGCGCCTCCTCCCCGCGCTCGGTGCTGCCGCCCTGTGGCCGAACTTAGGTACTGCACTTCGGCAGCCGCGCATGCGCTATGGCGCACCTCGCCGCAGCTGGCAAACGCGCATGCGCGGTGTCACGCGACGCTACAGCCCGAAGCCGCGCATGCGCGGTGGCATTTCGCCGCGGCTGGCAAACGCGCATGCGCGGTGCAGCGCCTCGTAGCTCGAAAGCCGCGCATGCGCTGTGGTTTGTCTCGCGGCGGCTCGGACGACGCGCATGCGCGGTGAGCACCTCGCGGCGGCTGGCAAACACGCATGTGCAGCGGCGCGCGACGCCACAGCCCGAAGCCGCGCATGCGCGCCGGGCACCCCGCGGCGGCTGGCAAACGCGCATGCGCTCTACAGCGCCTCGTCGCTCAGACGCCGCGCATGCGCTGTGGGGGTGTCTCGCGGTGACTCGGAAGCCGCGCATGCGCTGTGGCGCGCCTCGCTGCGCCCGACACTCGCGCATGCGCCTTGGGAACCTCGCAGCATCTGGCAAACGCGCATGTGCAGCGGCGCGCGACGCCACAACCCGAAGCCGCGCATGCGCGGTGGCAGCTCCCCGCTGCTGGCAAACGCGCATGCGCGATGGCGAGCCTCGTCTCCGCTCCGGAGTTGCGCATGCGCGGTGGGTGCATTGCGGCAGGTCGCCAGCCGCGCATGCGCGCTGGGAGCTTTGCGGAGCTCGACAGCCGCGCATGCGCGATACCGCGCCTCGCGGCAGCTGGCAAACGCGCATGCGCTATCGCGCGACTCGCCGGCGTTCGGAAGCCGCGCATGCGCGCTGGGTACCACGCAGCGGCTGGCAAACGCGCATGCGTCGTGCCGTTCGCTCGTCGCCGCTCAGGAGACGCGCATGCGCGGTGGGTGCATTGCGGCAGCTCGAAAGCCGCCCATGCGCTGTGGAGCTTCGCGGTGGCTCGGAAGCCGCGCATGCGCTGTGGCGCGCCTCGCTGCGCTCCACCCTCGCGCATCCGTCCTGGGCACCTCGCTGCATCTGGCAAACGCGCATGTGCGGCGGCGCGCGATGCCACAGCCCGAATCCGCGCATGCGCGCTGGGCACTACGCCGCAGCTGGCAAACGCGCATGCGTGGTGGCGCGCCTCGTCTCCGCTCCGGAGCTGCGCATGCGCGGTGGGTGCATCGCGGCAGGTCGAAAGGCGCGCATGCGCGGTGCGGAGCTTCGCGGAGTCGACAGCCGCGCATGCGCGGTGCAGTGCCTGAGCGCCGCTGCGAAGCCGCGCATGCGCGGTGGGGCACTTGGCGGTGGCTCGGAAGCCGCGCATGCGCGGAGGCGCCTAAGTGACCTACGCTGCCGGCCGCCGGTAACCGCGATGCCGTTCTGCGGTCCCTGCGCGCTCTTTGCTACTTCCCGGTAAGGACGCGTCGTTGCCGCCCCATGTGCGCAGCGTGGGCGGTCGCTCGCCCTGCAAAATGAGGCACGGCCGCTGGGTGCTCGCTGCTACTGCAGCCGCCGCCCCTCGCCCCTGCGGCGCGCCGTCGGCGTCCGGCGCATGGGCGGCGCGCGGGAGCAGCATGCCGGCGCAGAGGGGTCCCGTTCCCGGCGGGGCGTGAAGGGCCGGGGCCAGCGGTGAGGCGAGCGAGCCCCTGGGGCGGGTGCGGGGGCGTCTCCTGCGCGCCGCCCGCCCGCCCGCGCGTGGCGGGGCGAGGACAGGACCTTCGAGCCGCCCGCTGCGGCCGGCTGCCGGCCCGCTGGAGGCGAGCCGGGTCGGGGCAGCCCCGGGGAGTTACCGGGGGGCTGGGAGGAGGGAAGGAGGCGGACACGCCCCCCCAGGCGCAGACGCCGGGCGCCTCCCAACTCGCCAGAGCCGCCCCGCTCGCTTCTCCTGGCCCCGCGCAGCTGCCCCCAGCTCCAGCCCCTCCCCTGAAGCCCGTCCCGTAGCCCCGGGCCGGCCCCGGGCCCTGTCGCAGAGGCGGCAAGCCGGGCCTCGCGTGCGCTGGGTTCTCCGTGAAAGCGCGCGCCGTTGGCGGCGGTGCAGGGGCAGAGCGGCGTCTCCGGCGGCCCCCGCGGAAGGAGAGGCTTCGGCCAGGGGGGAACTACGGTAATAAGGGTCGCTGCTGCTTCTTTCCCTCTGCCGGGGGCCGCGCTGAGGCTGCGCGTGTCCGTTCGTCCCCGTCCGTTCGCCGCTGACCGCACCCGCCTCGGGCTCGCGTGGGTTGCCTCTGCCCGTGGCACCTCGCTCTCCTCGTGGCACGGCTGCAGGAAGGGACAGGCGGAGCGCTTGCCGGCCCTGGGCGGGAGCTGCCGCGGCCACAGCTGGAGGGGCCAGAGAACGGTAAAGAGGAAGAAGAAACCGAAGGCCGGCCGGCAGCTGCCTCCCGCTGCAGGGAAGAGAGAGCCAGCCCCTCCAGGTGAGGTAGGATCCCTCTTCGTAGTCCGCAGCAGGCCAGGCCATCGACATGCAGGGTCTGTACGCGTCACCACAGGCGGCCGCGTAGCGCACGAGCGAGGCTCCGTGTGTAGGGAGCCCCGTCTTGTACGAGCTGTAAGACACCCCGGTATCCTCTTAGGTGGAGGACAGCCAAGCGACAGGAGTTACAGAAGGCGAAGGGAGGAGAGGAGGAGGAGGAGGAGGAGGAGGAGGAGGAGGAGGAAGCGTCTGAGCTGGCAACCTCTCCCAGCAGTGCAGGGAGTGAAAGCTGCGGTGAGTCCCAGGCCCCCGGGGCCCTGTTGCCCCTATTCTGCATCCCGGGCCCTCCCTGCCCCTCCCCTGGCCCCCCCTCTTTCCCACGCTGATGTGGTTCCCCCCCCCGCCCATACCTCCTTTTTCCATCTCACTCTGACCAGCTCCCCGTCCTCATCTTTTAGGTCCTCTCTCTCCCTGCCCTGTAGCTCGTGGCTATTTTTCTTTCCTCTGCCTCTCCCAGTCTGGCTCCCTGTCCCTGCTTTTCCATTCCTCCCTCTCTGCCATGTAGCGTGTTGCTGCTCTTTTTCTTTCGCAGTCTCTCTCTGTCCGGCTCCCAGCCACCGTTTTTGCCTTCCTTCCACTCTGTCCTCTAGTCTCTGGCTCTCTCTGCCTGGCTGAACATCTGCTGATGTTCAAGGTCTTGCTTCTCGGCCCTGTAGCACAGCACAAGTCTCTCTCTTCCTCTGTCTCCCTCTATCCTGCTCCCTGTCCCTGTTCTGCAATTTCGTCCTTGTCAGCCCTGAGCCACGCTGCAGTTTCATTTCTTCTGCCGTCTTGCCCTGTCCGGCTCCCTGCCAGGATCTTTTAATTCTTCTCTCTCTCCCTCTCGAAGCCCATCGCTGTTTTACTCTTTCTCCCTGTCTCCCTGTCCGTCTCCCCGTCTCCGTCTTTACTGACTCTTTTAAGTAAAATCACTGGCTGAGACCTTAAACATGTCACTTCTTGCCCGACAAGATCAAACAGACCGTGAGCAAGCTCCTTAGGCTTCCCGTGGAAATCACTGGTACCGGCTTAAATTGACCTCCTTGCGCCATCCTGAGGCCGAAAGACCGAGGAGCTAATTCGATGACTAGATATGGACAAAGGAAGCCCCAGGTTCAACTGGCGGACTGCGTGAGGAAGACTGTGGACGACCACCTGAGGGTGAAAAGACCCTAACCCTAATTTTACTGTGCATGCTTGGACTACGTCAACGAATTCCGGGGACTCCTCACCGTTAAGACTGCCCTTCTCGGGGCATCTGATGACCACGTATGACTTTTCTGCATATGAACTGATGTGCTTTACTAACCCGTCGGAGCACTCGTGGTGGAGCCATCCCCAGCGCTGCCCAGCGCTGCCGTAAGGAACGCCCGCCTTCTAAAGCTTCAAACTAAGTGTTAGAGGGTTTTCTGGCCGACTTTTCAGTATCCCTTTGTATTTGATTGTTTCTGGTATTCCCTTAGTGGCTTCACTTTTTAGATTTTCTATCTACGTCTCCGTTTTAGTTCGCCATCCCTGCCTCTTAATATTTTTCCTTTTGCCGTAATCACCACTGCTTTTAAAATTTTCTGCTGCCTTTTCTCTCATTCGCGGTCCTTATTTGCCTACCCTTATTTTTTAACTGACTTCTTCCCTTCCCTTAGTGCCCTCTGAAACAAGGATCTAAAACAATTGTAAGGTTTTCGCATGTGTAACGAATCAACTGTCAGTTTTGCAAATTTCTGAAGAGATGTACTTTCTGGAAGGTTATTGATTTCGTGATTAGTTTCACTTTAGTATAGACTTCTTTAGCCTAGCAACCGTGGCATTATGTTTAACGGCCTATTCTCATAGTCCTTAGGCTGCATTTGCCTCAGTGCTAACACTGTACCTATATGTAAACAGTTCATCAGGAGGAAAGCCGCCCTGATGAAAACTAAAACCCAAGCAGAAACGGAGAAGACGGGTGGAGAGAACCAAGAGGAGAAGAGTTAAGAGCAAGGACTGAGAAGTTGATGAGTGCAGAGGAGATATCTTCACCTTCAGCACAGAAACGTCCTAGCAGGAGTGCTCAAACACGGATGAGAAGAAGGAACCGCTTGGCTGAAGAACAGAAGGGGAAAACATCCAAGGAGAAGGAACTATCCTCAGGAGACCTGTGACCATAAAAGGGAAAAAGGAGGAGGGGGCTAACTCCCCAAACGACCACCGGCGACCGCCCGAGACCCCCGCGCACGCGTAGTGTGGTTCTGCAACGCCAGCCTTACGTAAATGTGGCAGATAAGCGAGGAGGCGGAGATTTCTCAGGACACGTGCGAATATTCGCGTCTTTCAGGTATATAAAGGATGAAGTTTTGCTTCAGCGCGCGCGCGTTGGGAGGAGATATCCCCCAGGCGTCCGGCGCGGCAATAAAGGCGTCTGCTTAATGACACTTTGACGTTACCGAGTTTAAATTTCTGTAACTTTTGTGAATCATTTGGTGACCCAGCTGGGAGGGACATCCTCTGTTCGGCTGCGGGACCCCATGAGTCTGGGACTCTCTTGGGTGCACCCCCGGAGATCTTTTCCGGAGAGACCCCCGTTCTCAGTCGGATCACCGCGGGGACAGACAAAGACCCTCCGGCAAGAAGACATCCTTAAATCCTGAACTGGCAACGATCGATCAGTTTGGGACCGTCTTTAAGACGTGCAGACGTGCACGCGGGTCGGCGTATACCGGCTCGCTAGCACCTTACAGGTGTACCTCTGGGGGACTTGTGTCCCATATGGTAGGGGATTAACTTCCCCGTTTGGAGGGGCCGCGTCCCCATTTGGAGGTCTGGTTAACTGTTACGAACAAAAAGCGAAATAGGAAGCAAAAGAGATGTTGCTCGCCTTGTAGCATTGGACAAAGATGTTTAAAGGTTGACAGAATGGGAGATGAAAGGATTGTTTGACCCCGACTGCGAGGATGTGCGTGCAATGTCGGATGCGGTGTTCAGCGAGGCAGAAAAGCAGAGTGTTGTGAGGGTGGCCAGACACCCAAGGCCAGGCTCCGGTTTTGGCTGGAACTCTGCCGGGAACAGCGGATAACCATGTTCCCATTACCAGTCCCGGTCGGGGCCCTAACCAGCCAGGAGCCCGGGACTTAGTACTGCGGTACAGGGAACGAATGGCTTCTGGAATAAGAAGTGCTGTCCCAAAATCAGTAAATTGGTCTAAATTGTATGCAATTAAACAAGATAGATAGAAAAGAATGCCCTACTGATTTTTTGAACCGATTAAAAGAAGGGATGCAGAAATATACTCCTTTAAACCCTACCTCTCAGGAGGGAAAGGGTCAGTTGATGTTCCTGGTTCTGGGACAGCTGACGGATGATGTCAAGAAAAAGTTAGAGCAAGTGCAAGGAACAGATGTGAGAGATTTAGAGAAATTGCTGGAGACTGCTTGGCAAGTGTGTCGCAATAGGGACAGGCGGGGGCGGGGGGGAATGGGCAAAACAATTGCCAGCGCTACGGCGGCTGCTTTGCGCACCGCAGGGGCCAGGTAACCTCTGGGAACCCACCGGGAAACACCACTAATGGGAGGCGAGGAGCCATGAGAAGTAGCCCAAGTGCCCCGTCTCGGGGAAGTCAAACCCCTCCCGAAAGATCAGGGTGCCCACTGTCGGCCAAGGATGGAGCTCGAACGGCGGGGTATGCCGTGACCACCGCAGAGCGAGCGCTGGAAGCAAAGTCACTCCCTGAGGGTACATCCGCACAAAGAGCCGAATGAATTGCTTTAGCGAGAGCTTGCTGAAGGACTGCGAGCGAACGCCCGGACAAATTCAAAATACGCCTTGGGTGTAGCTCATGCCCGTGGGGCTATCCGGAAGGAACGGGGACTTCTGACCGCCCAAGGAAAACGTATTAAGCTTGCTGACGTGATCCTAAGACTTTTGGATGCGGTACAGTCGCCTTCGGCGGTTGCGCTTATGCACCGCAAGGGGCACCAAGAGGGTGACGCTGCTCAGGAAGTGGGGAATAAATCGGCAGATTAGGAGGCAAAGAGAGCTGCGGAACAAGGTGAGGTGTTAAGTTTGATTCCTGAAAAAGCTTTGCCGCTACCGGACTCGGTCGACTGTGATGAGAAGGATCTTAGATGAATTAAAGATTTGGAAGCAGAAGTTGAATCATCGGGTTGGGCAAAATCAAAAGGTAACAGAGTAATAGTTCCCTTTAGAATAGTACGGAAACCGGTAAAAGCAGAACACGACCAGACTCATTGGGCAACTGAAGCCTCGTATGATTCCCTTATGAAGCAAAGAGTAGCCAGGAATTTGTTTCAAACTGTAAAAACCATGGTTAATAACTGTGAAGTATGCAAAGGTGGGAAATCGTGTAAAATTTGGAAGTCTCGGTAAAGGGAAAGTTCCAGGTCAACATTGGCAAACAGACTTTTCTGAACTCCCAGGGAAAGGGTGGGGGGGGGTTCGGGATTTGTTCGTATTAACGGATACCTTTTCGGGCTGGCCAGCAGCTTTCCCTTGTAGGGCTAATAAGGCTAGGGGAAGTGACAGGAGTACTCTTAAACGAAAGTTATTCCCAGATTTGGAGTACCAGCAGTAATATCTTCTGATAGGGGTGCTCATTTTTGTGCGCAAATAGCGCAACGAGTTAGTAAAATTTTAGGCAACCGACCTCAGGCAAGTGGGCCAGTGGAGAAAATGAATCACTTAATTAAACAACAGCTAGCTAAACTTAGTCAAGAAGCAAATCTACATTGGTACCAAGCGCTCCCACTGTAGCCCTACTACGAATCAGGGTAAAACCGGGAACTAAAAAGAATTTAAGTCCATTTGGAATTTTGTTGGGGCGGCCGTCACCGATCCCAATACCGAGGGGAAGAGCTCACCCAGTTAGGCGAAAATAATCTATAGAAATACATAATAATATTAGGAAATTCTAAACGAGAGCGATTGCAAGTGCCTAGAGGGTCTAGCCAGACGTTCCCTCTAACAGGAGTTCCGGTTCCGGTTAACCCCTCTCTATTTAACAACCCCCGCTACGGAGTAGGTCATGATAAGAACGACTTTAGATTTACATCACCTCTTGGGGTTGTGAAGAAGTTCGGAGCAAATTAGCCTCTCGGTTACCAAATTTTAAATGGATCAAAGAGCTGCTTGTACTCGTATTAGTTGATAGCTTATTTGTTTTAGGTACGTGTTGTGTAATTCGAGGTTGGCTATGGCGTTGTCAGAAGAATGGGGATGACTGTGTTACCTGGAAAAAGAGTAAGGTCAAACCTGAAGTCGCAACAGGGAGGTATTTTAATCGACGGACAGAGGAGAATGGTACGTTGTAAGGGACTGCGAAAGAATTCGCAAGGGTAATAGAAAAGGGGGGAAGTGAAACAGAAGACGTCTGCTTAATGACACAGTGATGTTACCGAGTTTAAATTTCTCTCACTTCTCTGCATCACCTCGCTTTTTCATTTTTCTTTCTCCAACTCTTTTAAAAGTTTGCCGTTTCTTTTATGTTTTATTCCCTTCTTTCCCTAACACCTATCGCTTTTTAAATGTTCTTGCCAGGCTTACTTTTGTTCCCTTTGTCTGCATTTTTAATTAGCTCTTGTCTTTCCTTAGCGCCCTCGCTATTAAAACTTTCTTTCTCCATCTCTGTTTACTGTCCCTAGTTCACAATTTTTTGCTTATTTCTTTAATCCCTGTTGCTTTTAACGTTTTCTACTTTTATCCCATCTTCTGTCTCTCTCTTCTGGTTTTTCTTTATTGTCATCGCATTTAAAATTTTCTCTCTACAGCTGTTTTACTCCACTGTCCCTATTTCTGTTTCTTCCTTTATTTCCCTAACGCCTGTCACTTCTAACATGTACTTTCTGTGCCCTTCCACGTCTGTATCTTCAATTATTTCTTGTCTTTCCTTAGTGCCACCCCTTCTTCAGGTTCCTTTCTACATCTCCATTTTAGTTCACCATCGCTGTCTTTAATCAAAAAGTCCTTAATCCCCATTGCTTTTCAAATTTTCTACTTTTATCTCGTCCGCTGTCGTTACTTATTAGTTCTTTTCTCTTATTTTTTCCTCAGGGCACCGCTTTTTGTATTTCCTTTCTGCGTCTACTTTTATGTGGCTCACTGTCCCCATTTTTCAATTTTTTTAGTCATCGTTCTTTTTGGTTTGAAATTTTGTTTCTCGGTGTACTTTTATCTCATTTTCTATGCCTGCGGTTTTTTTTCCCCTTTCCTGTAACTTGCCGCTTCTAACATGTTCGTTCTAAATCTACTTTTCTTAGGATGCAGCTCCCTTTTTTTCAGTTGGTTCCTGTCTCTCCTGTACCCCCTCACGTTTAGATTTTCTTTCCTCGTCTGTTTTTATCCACTTCAGCAGCTTCATTTTTTTAGGTCATTCTAGTGTGTCCCATACCCTGTTGCTTGTGAAATTTTCTTGCTATGTCTTTGCCTATTCAGGTTTTTTCCCTATTTTAACTTTTTTCCCCCGTCTTAACGTCTTCATTTTCGAATAACAGAATAATTTAGGACGGAGAAGACACTTAAGATCATCGGGCCCAGCCGTAAACCTAGCACGGCCAAGTCCACCACTAAACCGTGGCCTTAAGTGCCACATCCACGCGCCTTTTAAATACCTCCAGGAACGGTGAGGAACTTAGGTTTTTATGCTCACTTTAACCTGGTTTTCTGTCACTATTATTTACTCTTTTCCTGTCTGTCCTCTACCTCATCGTTTTTTACATTTTCTGTGTCTGCTTTTATGGAGACGGCTAACCCTACGTTTTTATTACTTCCTGCCTATCCTGTGTGAAATCACTTCTGAATTTTTTTTCCCCATCTGTTTTCATCCAGTTCACTGTCTTTATTTCATTCCTGTCTCTGCTATACCCTGTCACTACTTAAATTTGCTTTCTGCCTTTGTTGATTTCTTCTGCTGCCCCATTGCCAAGTTTCTCCTTCTTTAACGCCTTCGCTTTTGATAATTTTTTGTCTACTTTTATCTGGTCTTCTCTCCCTATTTGTTAGTTTTTTCCTTCCCTGCCTCATACCCTTTTTTTCTTTTTAAATTTTCTTTCTATGTTTGCTTTTATCAAGATGTCTATTCTTTTCCAATTCTTTCTGTTTGTCACACACCCCGTCGCTTTTCAGATTTCCCTGGCGTGTCTCCCTTCCCCCCCGCTCACCGCCCCCCCCCCCCATCCCGGGGTTTTACGGGGTCTCCTTGGCACGCTTTTCTCTCGGGAGCGTGATTTGTACCCCTCTCGGTTTGTCAGAACATCTCCTCGGGCCATCCCTCTTCCTCAGAGCGGTCTTTCTGTCCTCTCCTCCATCTTGCTCGCCTCCCGTCGGCCAGCGTCTCCCCGACGCCGCCTGTGCTCCGTTCAGATCCCCTCCCGAGTACCTCTGTGCCCTCCAGCCTTCTGCCGTCTCTCCGGCCGCCTCGGCACCCCTCTGATTTCCGCCACGACGCTTCCTGCGAGCGACCCCGCGTTCCGTAACCGGACTGTAAAACAGGAACTGAATTAATCGTAACCGCAGAGCGTAATGGCACATTTTCTCGTATTTTACCCTTACCGCCTTTCAGGCCGTGGCTGGAAACCTGCTACGCGTGGCGCGCAGGATGCGGCAGCAGCTTGGCGGTGGATGGCGAGAGGCGAAGGCCGAAGCAGAGGCTGCGCGGATCCCGTGCGCTGGGTTTATTGTTTTACTTAGGAGCGTGGCCGTTGGTCTTCAACTGTTTATGGTGTTCTCGCCCAGTGCAGCAGTTTGAAATCAGCTGGTTTAAGGAAAACACGATGTCATCTCTGTCAAAGTTCGACATATTTTGGACGTGAAATACGAAACCGAGAACTTTAAGCTCTTGGAACTGCTTTAGAATCCCTTGTGTGTCGGCTCCCCGAAACTTACTGCTCGTCTGCCGACTCTGCCCTGTACCGTTTCACCTGTTAATTTTTTTCCACGTTTCCCTCTCTGCGGCTCCCTCTCCCTGTTTTTTAACGCTTTCCTGTGTTTCTTGCACCCTGCTGCATTTTAATTTCTCGCGCTACAGTTCCCTCCCTCCGGCACCCTGTCTCTGTGCTTTATTTCCTCCCTCTGTCCTGCACCCCGTCGCTGAAAAAACTGTCTTCCTATGTTGCCTTCTATGCATCTCCCCGTCCCTATTTTTTCATTATTTCCTGTGGTTCTTGTACCCCGTTACTTTTAACATTTTCTCATTGCGGTTCCTTCTAGCCGTCTCCCTGTTTGTCTAATATTCCCGTCTTTCTCGTACCTGACCGCCACTTCTTTTTCCTTTTTGCCTTGTCCTCTGGCCGTCTCCCCGTCCCTGCGTTTTAATCCCTGTCCGTGTCTCTCGTACCCGGTTGCTTTTTAAAAGTTCTTCTACGTCTCCCTCTACCCGGCTCCCTTTTTCCGGTTTTTTGTTTGGGGTTTTTTTTTTTTGGTCTGTGTCGTCGTCGTCCCCCCCCCGCCCTTGTATTTCTTGCGCCCCACCGCTACCTAATTTCTCCTTCAACGATTCCCTTTATCCAGCTTCCCTTTCCCGTACTTTTAACTCCTCCCTTTTTTCCGTATACCCTGTCCCTTTTTAAATTTTGTTTCAGTATTTCCTTCTATCCTCATTCCTGTTCCTGTTTAATTCTTTCCTGCTTTTCTCGTAGCCTGTCGCTTCTTAAAACGTCCTTCCGTCCCTCTACCCGATTCCTTGCCCCTGTTTTTTATCTCCTCCTCTGTCCCGCACCCAGTCACATTAATAACTTTCTTTCTATGTCTCCATGTATTTAGCTTCCTGTCCGCCTTTTTATTTTTTTTTCCTGTCTATATCGTACTCCGTCCATTTTAACTTGTGTTTCGATGGCTACTTTTCTGCGGTTCGCTGCCTGCGTTTTGTAATTCTCCCCCGTCTGTCCCGTACCCTGGCGCTGCTTCAAGTTCCCGTGTCTGCGTTTGTCGAGCTCCCCATCCGTGTCTTTTAACTCTTTCCCGTGTCGTGTACCCCGTTGCTTTTTACATTTTTTTGTGTGTCTGTTTTTCCACAGTCTTATTTTTAATTTATTCTCGTCTTTGCTAAAAGCCGTCGCGTTTTAAATTAATTTTCTTTCCACATCGAAGTTTATCCACCTCCCCGTCCCCGTGTTTTGTTTTCCCATCTACGCTGTACCCCATCGCTTCTACAATTTTCTTTCCGTGTCTACTTTAACCAATTCGCTGTCTATATTTTTTATTTCTTTCTCGTCCGTGCTGTACCCCGGCGCTTTTGAAATTTTCTTCCTATGTCTCTCTGTACTTTTCTGTCTATTGTCATTTTTAACTTTTTCTTGTTTTTCCTCAATGCTTCCGCTTTTATAATTTTCCTCCTATGTCACTCTCCATCACCCTACGCTTATTTTACTTTTTTTCCCTTGCCTTTCCTTAATGCCTTGGCTTTCAAAATTTCCTTTTTACATCAACTTTCATCCAGTTTTCTGTCCCCTTCCCCCCCGGCTCCCCAGCTTCTCCTTTACCCGGCTGCTTTTTACATGCTCTCTCCGTGTCCGCTTTAACCAATTCACTGTCTGTCATTTTTATTTTTATTCCTGTCTGTCCCGAGCCCTCTCACTCTTTCAGTTTCTGTTCTAGGTCTACTTTTATCAAGCTCCCTATCCATATTTTTTAGTTTATTCCTGTCCGTTGTGTGCCCTGTCGCGTTTTGAACTGTATTTTCGTTTGTGGCTCTGTTATTTACCATCTCCTTGGGGTTTTTTAGTTGTTTCTTGTCTTTTCTTAATGCCATTGCTTATTCCATTTTTCTTTCTCGACAACATTTGTGAGGTTTGCTGTCCCTAGTTTTTACTGCTTTCCCGTACCCCGCTGCTTTTTAAATGTTCTTTCTATGTCTCTCTTCATCTGGTTTCCTGTCCCCAGTCTTAAATTTCTTCCCGCGTTTCTAGTACCGCGCTCAACTTTTTAAACTGTATTCCCGCGCGCGCTACTTTGGGCTCGGAGGTAGAGTTAGTTTTCTTCGCGGTAGCTGGCGCGGGGCTACGTGTTGGATTTGCGCCGACACCCGGCGTCGATGACGCGGGGACACGCGCCGGGTCTCGCCGAGCGGCGCTTGCGCGGCGTCAAGGGCCGTTCTGCCGCTCCCGCGGCCCCGCCGGCGAGTAGAGCGGGGGCGCGCGCGGGGTTGGGAGGGGACGCGGCCGGGACAGCTGACCCCCGGCTGCCCAAAGGGATGTTCCCGACCGTACCACGCAGCGCTCGGCCAGCAAACCGGGGCTGGAGGTCGCGGGGGCGAGGGGGGCCTTAACGTCTTGACGTAACCCTGTCACGTACCACGTCGCTTTTAAAGTTTTATTTCTGCGTCTCCATTTATCCGGTTCCCTGTCCCGTGGTTTCGTTTTTTTGTTTTTCTTCCCCGTGTTTCCTGCCGCCCGTCGCTTTTTCTTTTCTCTTCCGCATGCCCCTCCGCATCGCTCCCTTTGGCGGGTTTTTAGTGCCCTGACTCTGCGGCCCGTCCCCTTTCTATTTTTATGGCTCTGTCCAGCTGACGGTCTCTAATTTTTAATTCTCTCCCGTGTTTGTCCCTTTTCCCTTTCTCTTTCCATGACTGCCTCTATCTGCCTTCCTGTCCCTTCACACCCCCTCCCTTTTTTTTCTCAATTCCTTCTGCTCTGGTCCCCTCGTGCAGTTTTCTGTCTCCCGCTACCCGGCTCCCTGTCGCGGTACCCGCCGCTCCCAGGCCGGGCGCCGCTCGTTCTCGCTGTCCCTCCCAGCTCTCTCCCCGGCTCTCTCCCCCTCTTCTTTATCGCTCCATCTCCCCCCTCGCCGCGCTGCAGTTCTCCCTCTTCCTCCGCCTCGACACCCACGTCCGACTCCCGCCCCACCCCCCCACCCCCCACCCGGGCCTGGCTCCCCGTCCCTCGCCTCTTCTCTCCCCGCCTCTGCGCTTCCTCCCGCTTCCCTCTCCCCTCTTCCCCCTCCGCCCGGCCGCCGTTGGGCACCGAGCCTGGGCGGCAGCTCCCGGTGCGCCCGAGGGAACAAACCTGCGCTGCCCGCTTTGCGCGCCCGGGTGCGTTCCTCCGCCGTGGGGCCGGGCCCAGGCCCAGGGCAGGGGCTCCCGTGCCTTTTGGGGGGGGGGGGGGGGCCGCTTGTTCCCGAGGGGCTGCAGCTGCGGGCCCGACGCTCGAAGCGGGCTGCAGGCGCGGCTGAGGCCGGCGCTGGCCCTGCGGTGCCCCGGGGGCGCCGCCCGGGCCCGCCCGCCGGCGGGAGCCGGCTGAGGAGCGGCGCGAAGGCCGTTCCGCAGGCAGCCGCCTGCAGCGAGGAAGGGCCGGGCCCCGCGGCGAGGTGGGAGTCCTCCCGCCCCCGCGGGAGCGCGGTGCCGGGAGCGCGGTCGGCGCCTCCGCCGGCCGCGCGTCCCTACAGCCTCGCGGCGCCTCTCCCGGAGGACCGGGGCGGGGGGAGGTGGGGGGGAGGCGGCGCGCAGGCAGAGACGCCTCACGGCGCGCGCGCCTCGCTCCGCCGGGTCTCTGCCCGCTTCCGGGGCGGGCCCCGCCCCCGCGGGGCGGTGCTGTTGTCCCAGCCACGGTTCTTCCGCCGGTGCGCGGGCAGGTGGCGAACACGCGGAGCCGGGGTGTTGGCTTTGCTTCCGGCTGCGCGCAGAGCTCGCACCCCTCGGGCCACACTCGGGCCGTGCGGCTACGCTCCGCGCAGCAGTTACCGGTGTCTTCAACAGCTGGCTCCGTCGCCCTCGTTCCCCTCGGTTCTCGCCAGCCTCGTCTCCGCTTAAAGTCACAGCGTCCTTCTTTCTTCCCGGGCGTGCTGAGCGAGGAGGGGGCTTTCCCCGCCCGGGGGCAGGTTGCTATTATGCCAATTAGATGTCAATTAGATGTTAATTAGGACAGTTCCCTCAAGGTTCCGGAGCGGTGCTGCTCTTGTGATTATCTTGTTCCTCCCCTCAAGGTTGCACCTCGCAGTGAACTGCTCCCAGAGACTAAACGATGCCCCCAGCTTCGTTCCTCGCGCACCTCGAGCAGTGCGGGCGGGAGCGTTGCTGCCGCGGCGTCGGGTCAGAGCCGCGCTCTCGAACGGCGGCGCGTGAGTTCCGCCTGCCCGGCTCTGCCTCGAGCGCGTGACGGCGCGTGCTCTGCCTGAGCAGCCGGGAAAATGCCTCGGAAACGACCCGCTTGTTGCGAGCGAAGCAGATGCGACGCAAGCGGGGCGTTCGGGCGGCTTTTGTAGCCTGACGTCAGCCTGCGTTCTGAGTCGCGCTTGCACGTGCGCGCGCAAAACGAACGCCTGCCTGTGCAACAAGCTCCTGCTGCGGCAGAGGGATGGGGAGTCCGTGGCAGCGGTCAGCCGGGCCTGGGCGCGGCGGCTTCAGCCGGTCGTCGCGTACCGGTGTTCTTCCCGCCACCCTGCGCCGGCGGGTTTCTTTAGGCGTACGCGGTGCTTAGGCGTCCTCGGCCGTCACTTAGGCCGGGCTAGCGGAGCAGGCGTCCCGAGTGACCCTTCCCCACACCGTTCCCCGCTCTCCCACCCACGCCAGCGCTGCTGTGCCCGGCGTCCCTGTCCCCTGCTTCCACTTCTGCCTCTGCCCACCCCCGGCCCAGCGCGGGCGTCATCGGGCTCGTTAATCGTGGCTGCCTCGGGGCTCGCGAAACGGGTCGCGTGCAGGAGCGCCCGGCCTTGCGGCGAGTCCCTGCAACCGCCTGGCTGCCGGGAGGGGCCGCTGCCTCGCGCCCGCCGTGCGAGTGCGCCGAGGGCTCCCCTCGTGCCTTCCGGTCCTAATCCGTCGCAGCCGGCCAGGATCTTCTTTCCCAGGTGTGCTTCTAACGACAGGCCCCGGAAAGGACGGGGCCACGTGAGCGGTGGACGCTGTCGCTCCCGGGTGCGCCGCACCTGACGTACACGGGCAGTCGAATGTGCAGGGTCTGCACGCATCACCGGAAGCGGCCGTGTGGCGCACGAGCGAGGCTCCGTGTGTAGGGAGCCTCGTCTTGTACGAGCTGTAAGACACCCCGGTATCCTCTTAGGTGGAGGACAGCCGAGCGACAGGAGTTACAGAAGGCGAAGGGAGGAGAGGAGGAGGAGGAGGAGGAGGAGGAAGAAGCGTCTGAGCTGGCAACCTCTCCCAGCAGTGCAGGGAGTGAAAGCTGCGGTGAGTCCCAGGCCCCCGGGGCCCTGTTGCCCCTATTCTGCATCCCGGGCCCTCGCTGCCCCTGCCCTGGCCCCCTCTCTTTCCCACGCTGATGTGGTATCCGTCCGTGTCCCCCCATACCTCCTTTCTCCATCTCGCTCTGACCAGCTCCCCGTCCCCGTCTTGTAGGTCCTCTCTCTCCCTGCCCTGTAGCTCGTGGCTGTTTTTCCTTCCTCTGCCTCTCCCAGTCTGGCTCCCTGTCCCTGCTTTTCCATTCCTCCCTCTCTGCCGTGTCGCGTGTTGCTGCTCTTTTCTTTTGCAGTCTCTCTCTGTCTGGCTCCCAGCCACCATGCTTGCCTTCCTCCCGCTCTGTCCTGTAGCCCGTCGGTATTTTTGCTGTCTCTGGCGCTCTCCGCCCGGCCCCGTGTCCCTGGTGTTCAAGGTCTTGCTTCTCGGCCCTGTAGCACAGCACAAGTCTCTTTCTTCCTCTGTCTCCCTCTACCCTGCTCCCTGTCCCTGTTTTGCAATTTCGTCCTTGTCAGCCCTGAGCCACGCTGCAGTTTCATTTCTTTCGCCGTCTTGCCCTGTCCGGCTCCCTGCCGGGATCTTTCAGTCCCTCTCTATCTGTCTTGAAGCCCGTCGCTGTTTTCTCTTTCTCTCTGTCCGTCTCTCTGCCTCTGTCTTTACTTACACTTTTAAATTCCTCCCTCTCTGCCCAGCGGCCTATCGCCATTTTGCCGTTCTCTGTCCCATGTCTTGAATCGCTCCCTCTCTGCCCTGTAGCCTGTCACCAGAGGAAGGTTTTTTTCCTTCTCTGCCATTCGCTCTCTGTCCGGCTCCCTGTCCCTACATTTTAGTTGTCCCCTCGCTGCCCCTGCGGCCTGTCGCTGTCGTCCCTGTCCCTGTCTCCCTCTGTATGGCTCCCTCTCCCTTCCCTTATCCCTACTAAGCAAGTAGATAAGAAAAGAGATCCTCGGGAGGACAGACAAGTTAAGGGGACCGAGTACTGCAAAAAACCACCAGAGACCACCAGAGGACCACCGGCTCCTTTAACGGCGCACGCGTCAGCGACATGTGAGTATGTGAAACATTCCTCGGAAATGTCACGAATATGCTAACAATTGCAACGAACATGAGTGTATGTACCCGATAGAATTCAGATGCTGGTAACACGAGGCACGCGTGTTAGGAGGAGATATCTCCCACGCGTCCGGCGCTGTAATAAAGATGTCTGCTTTAGTAACGCTTTGGTGTTATGAAGTTTGTATTTCTTACATTTGAATTTCTTTGAATCACTGGTGGGACCCTATTTTGGACTCCCCCCACCCCCCCACCCCACTTCTTTCCGTGCTCGTTGCTGTTCTTGCTCTGCAGCTCTCTTTTTTTTTTTTTTTTTCCCCCAGCTCCCTGTGCTATTCTCCTTAACCCTCCCCTCTCCGCCGGGCTCTTTGTCACTTTGTTGTCCCTCTCGGTCTGACTCCCTGCCCCTGTTCTCCTCTCTTGCAGCGTCCTGCGCCCCGCGCCCCGTTTTCGGCGCGGCGGCCTCCCCCTGCCCGGCAGCCCGTTCCCCGCCGGACCGAGGAGCGCGGCTCCGGGAAGGACTGCCGGGCTGGCCCCGGGGCAGCCCCGCTCCCGGGCCTCGTTACGCGCCGCCTGAATCAACGCTCGCTGCCGCCTCCTTCGCCCTCGCGGCTGCGTTCGCCCTCCCTTTGCCCCGGGTGAGGGGAGGGGCTGTGCCGGAGCTCGGGGCAGCAAGGGAGGCCCTGGGGCGGGGGGCGGGCGCTGCCCCCCTGCTCCAGCTGGGCTCCAGCTGTGGGCCGGGGCTGGAGGAGCCCCAGGTGCGGGCGGTGAGGCCGGTGGGGACGGCCGCTCCCTGCACAGGGGTGGCTGCCGGGGGAGGGGCTGCCGCCGCCGCCGCTGCCCTGCCCCGGGTGGCCGTGGAGGGGCCGGGGGGAGCCAGGGGCGGGGCGGAGCGGTCGCCCGGTGCGACCGGGCTGCGGCTGCAGCGAGGAAGAACGCGAGCGGGGCCGCCCCCGGGACCAGCGGGTGCCGGGGAAAGCCCGGAGGCGGGGCGGCGGGGTCCGCGTCGGAGGCACGGAGCAGGGGCGTGCGGGAGCCGGCGGCGGGGGCTGCCCGGAGCCGCGCGGCGGAGCGCCGGTTAGCGCTCGCGTGTCGGCGGGACTTGCGGGGGAAAAGGGGGAGCCGGTGTCCCTGGCGGCAGGGCGGGAGCCGTAGCCCCGCGGCACGGGGCTTACGGCCGGCGACGTTCGTTCCCCGCGCATGCCGGGAAGCGTAGTCTTGTGGCAGGGGGCCGGCGGGCGGCCATGCTGCGCTTGCCAGGGCATGCCGGGAGATGTAGTTTTTGCGACCTGGTCTCCCAGGCGTGCGTGGTGGCGCGCCTCCTCCCCGCGCTCGGTGCTGCCGCCCTGTGACCGAACTTGGGTACTGCAGCTCGGCAGCCGCGGCTCGGAAGCCGCGCATGCGCGGTGGCGCCTAAGTGACCCACGCTCCCGTCCTCCGGTAACAGCGATGCCGTTCTGCGGTCCCTGCGCGCTCTTTGCCTGCTTCCCGGTAAGGAAGCGCCGTTGCCGCCCCATGGGCGCAGCGTCGGCGGGCGCTCGCCCTGCAAAATGCGGCACCGCCGCCGGGCGCTCGCTGCTTCTGCAGCCCGGCGTTCGCGCGCCGCCCCGCGCCCCTGCGGCGCGCCGTCGGCGTCCGGCGCATGCGCGGCGCGCGGGAGCAGCATGGCGGCGCAGAGGGGTCCCGTTCCCGGCGGGGCGTGAAGGGCCGGGGCCACCGGTGAGGCGAGCGAGCCCCTGGGGCGGGGGCGTCTCCTGCGCGCCGGCCGCCCGCCCGCCCGCCCGCGGGTGGCGGGGCGAGGAGCTTCGAGCCGCCCGCTGCGGCCGGCTGCCGGCCCGCTGGAGGCGAGCCGGGTCGGGGCAGCCCCGGGGAGTTACCGGGGGGCTGGGAGGAGGGAGAGGGGAAGGAGGCGGACACCCCCCAGGCGCAGACGCCGGGCGCCTCCCAACTCGCCAGAGCCCCCCCGCTCGCTTCTCCTGGCCCCGCGCAGCTGCCCCCAGCTCCAGCCCCTCCCCTGAAGCCCGTCCCGTAGCCCCGGGCCGGCCCCGGGCCCTGTCGCAGAGGCGGCAAGCCGGGCCTCGCGTGCGCTGGGTTCTCCGTGAAAGCGCGCGCCGTTGGCGGCGGTGCAGGGGCAGAGCGGCGTCTCCGGCGGCCCCCGCGGAAGGAGAGGCTTCGGCCAGGGGGGAACTACGGTAATAAGGGTCGCTGCTGCTTCTTTCCCTCTGCCGGGGGCCGCGCTGAGGCTGCGCGTGTCCGTTCGTCCCCGTCCGTTCGCCGCTGACCGCACCCGCCTCGGGCTCGCGTGGGTTGTCTCTGCCCGTGGCACCTCGCTCTCCTCGTGGCACGGCTGCAGGAAGGGGCAGGCGGAGCGCTTGCCGGCCCTGGGCGGGAGCTGCCGCGGCCAGAGCTGGAGAGGCCAGAGAACGGTAAAGAGGAAGAAGAAACCGAAGGCCGGCCGGCAGCTGCCTCCCGCTGCAGGGAAGAGAGAGCCAGCCCCTCCAGGGGAGGTAGGATCCCTCTTCGTAGTCCGCAGCAGGCCAGGCCATCGACATGCAGGGTCTGTACGCGTCACCAAAGGCGGCTGCGTAACGCACGAGCGAGGCTCCGTGTGTAGGAAAGTTCAGCTGGTAGAATAACTTTGGAAAAACATAATTCAGCAATGCTGTGCTCTGGGGCACGTTTCATATCTGCCCGTAAGTTTTATATAATTGCTAATACTTTTTTTTTTCCAGAAACGTCTGTTTATTTTAAAGAAAAGTGCCTGATCTCTTTAGTTTCTGGAGAACTTTGAAAACATAGAGCTCTTGTTGTTCTAGATGAGTTTCTGGCAACGCGAACAGTATATGGTACGCGCTTCTCCGACAAAGGTTGTGTCTCTGCTGCAGGCAGACAGATGTCGTCTTCCTGAAGGTATGAACTGAAATACCATTTGTGAGCTGTTCTGTGCAGCCAGTTGGTGTTACGACTATTTTAAATTTAGTAATCTCCGAGCGATTGCTTTCAAGGCCCCTCGGTTTAGAGGCCAAGTCAGGTACTATGGAGTCCCTACTGCATCTCCGATTCCGATATAATGTGGAGAAAAGAGCTGGTTTGTTCTAGGGCTCTAAGCACCTGCAGGTTCACCTGAAGTGAGTTGAAATCCTGAAGAGATGGGCAGCTCTGCCAATCCAAAGTTTAGTTGAAAAATTGTGGGCAGTTCACCGGTTCCTTTGTTGGACGTGAATTCTTTACAGGTTAGGGGTTGGGGTTTTTCCATAGTTTTCTCTGTACGGTGACATCTAATTTCTCTTCCTTGCAGTGTTGGGGTAATGTGCTGTCAGCAAGGTAATACTAAGGAGAAAGGTAAGATGAGTATTTTGACTGGGCAGGTGAGGTTTTATTTTTCTCTCCACGCATTTCGTTCTTCCTCTTAAAGGACCAGCTCTTATTTAAAGCTTATTTAAATTTTATGCCCTATGTGGTGTACTCGGTAGAACAGTGTTTTCCTCTGAAAGGATGAGCTCTTCTGCTGTAGGTGTTCAAATATTGTGACAGCAGCCTGTGCGTCGCTCTTAGTTTCTAAGTTTGCCCAGCCTTTCCGATTTTAAAAAACAAAAAAAACCCCCAAAGTTTTCAGTGTCTTGAACCTTTGTGAAGTGTCACCCATTCTTGTGGGCTAAAACTTGCAAGTTCCTGGAAGTTTTGTGTTTCACCTCAAAAGTTTGAGGTGTTTCTGAGAACTAGATTACAGGAAATCTGTTAGTGGCTACTGTTCAAGTCGTCTTACACCTGTTTTTTGGAAGGTCTGACGTTCACTTTCTTTGCACTACGTCTGTAGCAGGAGGGCACGTTTGTTTCAGTTTTGCATTTTGATGTCTGCAATTAAAAAAAAAAAAGGCCATGACTTTTTTATATGTGTGCATTGGAAAGTTTTACGCGGCAGGTGAGCTTGTTGCAGTCAGGGTGAAGACCTCTGCTTTGGAAAAAGCTACATTAGAAGGTAATTACACCTGGCAAGTACTCCCCTGCCATTTTTATGTTGGTTGGTGAAACGTCACGGTCCATACAATGGTAGGAATGATTTCAGTATTGTGAAAGCATTAAGGGTTAGTTAGTTACTTGGAGGTTGTCTCACCAACTGTGAAATATTCTGGCTCCAGGTGCCTCATTGGCTAAATCCTTGCAGGAGTTTTGGGCCTCTGACATGGGTTTCGCTTGTGTAACCAAGCTGGGTGATGGGGTCCTGCTGTCTCCTAAGGGGCAGTTGGAAGGTCGCAGGTGGAATAACAGTAACCTAGGTCCAAACCAGGCTCGCAGAATCTTTCTTTCTTACCTTCGTATCTGGAGGAGTAAAAAGACTCTGTGATGCTTTGGGCTTTTTGGTTTTTTTAATGTTAAGGCAAAGTCTCAATCTTCCTTTACATCAGCTCCCCCTTCCCCGCCTTTTCCCCCTTCCCCACCCAATCCTACCACTCGCCACAGAACCTGGTTAGACGAAGTCGGCGCAAGTGGTGCTGCAGTGACAAACCACCTGGGGGAAATGGTGATCAAGGGTGTTTCTCGCTTAGCTCAGCAGCTGTAGAAATCCCAGCGAATCCTCCGTGTTCCCAGTTGCCTGCCTGTGTTTGGAAAACATCTGGTCCTGCCCACAGCGGGGCGGGGGGGGGTGGGGGTGGGGGGGGTGGTGGGGTGGGGGGGGATGTGTGTGTAGAGCTTATGAATACGTGTATCCGGGGTAAAAATCACGCGTTCTGTGTGAGAGGTTTAGAAAGGATGGCTTGCTACAGCAGTGGTGGTTTGGTGATGAGTTAGACTGTTGCTTCTCCTTGAAAGTTTCCCTGAAAGCTATGGAAGACCGATCAGTAGGCAAACTCCAGACGTTTTTCCATCCCGAATAGTGCCTGCTGTAATCATGGGACTAGCATAAAAATTGAGATTTTTATACTGCAGATCATTTCGTTCTTTGCTTTCGTTGTGAGTTCAGGGCTTGTTAGGGCACGCTGTGTTTTTTGGATTTCTGTTATCATCAAGAAGCTTAGGAGAGACTTTTTTGTGGTGGTTGTGGTTTGTTTTTTTCTTTTGTTGTCCATCCGTAATCATTTGTTGTAAATTGCTGAGCACTGAAGGAAATACCAACGCTTTTATGACTTGCGATGTAAAAAAACTGTAGTACTTTCCGAACAGATTTGGCCATCTTCCGTGACGCTTAAATTGTGGCCTGTCACGCCGGACTCCTTTTAGCAGCCAAGCTTCTGCACACCACGCTTGACATCTGCAGTGTTCAGAGTATGTGCGTTTGTCAAGCTCTGAGCTAGGAAGCGTCTGGAATTGCTAGGTAGCAAGGCCTGATTAAAACGTGGCGTATATCCATACCGAGCAAGCCCAGAAGAGGAAGAGGACTTTGCAGCACTTTAAAAAAGACCTCCTATTTATGCAGTAGAGTTCAGGTGAAGGTAAAAGTGTACAAAACCTTCGCTCCTTGGTTACCAGTTTTGAGAGAAGGATGGCATTGTGTGTACCGACAGAGGGACGGCTGTAAAATCTTCCCCATTGCATAGAGGGTGTGTAGGAATGTTTCGTGTTTTGCAGAAGTGCCAACAGCTTCGAAGGTTATACAAGCATGGTAGCTTCCCCCACCGTCGGAAATACGGAAAGCAGGAAAATCCCTGGAAAACGTGGAAGAGCTGCTGGCGGAATCATTTGCCTGAGGTAGGTTTAAAATGGAGAGATTCTGGGCTCTTTTCACACTTCACGTAATTAATTTTCCACAAGTTTTTTAGACTTGCTTCTGTGGGTCCTGTGTTAATGCAAAGAGAACAAGTGAAGCTCTGAAGGTACAATACTCCTCGTAAGTTTAATCCATTTTTAGTTTAAAGGACCTCATGCGCTGTGAACTTGTTTTATAGTCTTCTCCCCAAATGTAGGTGGAGAGAGTCGCAGAAAGACATCAATATTGAGGTCTCCAGTAACTGCGTGTTCCCTATTATTTTTCTTCGAAAGAAATGGTCGGAAGCTATTTTGGAGGAGTTCAAGTTGTGTATCTGTTGGGTGGGTTTGGGTTTTTACCCTGCTGGCTTAGTTCTCGTTGATCACAGTCTAATTCCTTTGTGTTTCTTTTTACAAAGAAATCCAAGCAATAGTTGCCAATATTCACCAGGATAACAGAGTTCTTAATGCCGTGGATCCTTTTCTGTATGTCTTGCCTTTTTTGGTCTGCTTTCCAGTTTCTCAGTGGGCAGGAAACTAGATGGCGTGTGTTGTCCCCTTTTGCGTCCTTGCAGAACTCGTGCGTTGAATTTGAACTTCTGCGTCGCCTGTGATGAATAATGCGGAGAAGTGGCACGTTGCTTTGCACAGCGATGCGCCTTCGTTTTGAATGCATGATGACTACTGTGGAAGGAACCAAACCTGAGGGAAGTTTTATGCGTGTCTGTGTTGCTATGTTTCCTTTTTTTTTTTTTTTTTTCCTTAATTTGTACCTGAAATTGGGCTGTAAAAAAAAAAAAAAATTCAAACCAAACCCAAAGTCCTCATCACCCCCTACCTCCTCAAACACCTAGTGTCTTGTCAGCTGTAGAAGGACGTGTCTGTGAGTCAACCTTGAGGAGCTTTTTTTTTTTTTTTTTTGTTCCTGACTGTGGGCAAAATCCAAGAACTAGCAAAACAAGGTTCTCGTTCTCTAGAGCTCTGTGTGGGGAATTGTTATAGGAGAGGAAGTCTTAACTTCTTAGGGCGTGAGTGGACTTGCGTTTGAATCCTGGGTTTGTTCTTTTGGCCACACGACATTTTCCCTCTTCCGCCCTAGGGACAAATCTTTTTTATGCCAGTTTCCCCATAAAAGTGACCGTGGACGATGTGAGCTTCGTTTGGTAAACGGATTCCTTTTGACAGGAAGGCAGAATATTGAATATGCAGTGAACGGAGTCACGGGTGAATCTACCAAGCAGACGGCGACGTTTACTCTCGCAGGCTTTACTGTATCCGAAGCTAGTGGATTCAAGTAATGGATTGGTAAGCGTGTGAGCATTTGCAGAGTGAGGACTTTCCAGTTAGCCGCCTTTTCTGTAGCGTTTCTGGCTACACCAGCTTGTACGCCAGGATCCTAGCTCATTTTCTGTGCTTGGGTCTTTGAGTTGTTTCTGCATTCAGCTTTTGTTTCCAGGAAAACACATCAAATCTGCGATCGTTACAGCACGCCGTAGCAGTTAATCACCTTTGGTTTCTGTTGCTGGAGCAGACCCGATAGTTTCAAAGGCTATTTTTATCTAAAATCGAGTGGTAGGGAGAGGAGGGAAAGCACGCGTGAGTCTGGTTGTAACAGATGCATTGGTTGCCAGGACTGACCATCGAGGGGCTGAGATAGTTACCCGTCTAAAATAATGAAGCTAATTAGTGTCTTTTTTTTTTTTTTAATATTACTATTTCTATTTCTGTCCTTCATGTGGTGGTTGTGAATTAGCTTTGTGCCCCTTTCTAAAGTACCGGGCTTTTTTATACGTTTGGCATATTGAATGGCAAATGCTTGATATAAAGTCTGCAGCCTTACTCCATAACCAGACTGTAAACCAGGAAGTAAATTAATCATAACTGCAAAGAGTAATGGCACATTTTCTCTTATTTTACCCTTACCGCCTTCCAGGCCGTGGTCTGAAACCTGCTACGCGTGGCGCACAGGATGCGGCAGCAGCTTTGGTGGTGGGTGGCGAGAGGCGAAGGCCAAAGCAGAGGCTGCGCAGATCCTGTGCGCCGGATTTATTGTTTTACTTAGGAGCGTGGCCGTTCGTCTTAAACTTTTTATGGTGTTCTCGCCCAGCGCAGCATTTTGAAATCGGCTGTTTTAAGGAAAACATGATGTCATCTCTGTCAAAGTTCTAAATATTTTGGACGTGAAATAGGAAAACGGGAGCTTTAATCTTGGGTTTCCTGGGATTAGCTCTTGGAATTGTTTTAGAATCCCTTATGTGTCGTATGACAGGTGGCACAGTCCTGTGCTAGAAAGGGAGTGGAAAGTACTAGGATGGAGCTGGTTACGTCATTGTGGAAATCGATGCCGAGGCTTAACGCACTGAAAGACAAAGCTGTTACGACTTGCACTGGAATGCCAGAATTAAGGCGTAAGCAGAGCTAAGGAACTTCCTTCTTCACAAACCCCCACCAAATCTAACCCCCCCAAACGAATGAATTCCTTAAACCCGGGAAGAAAGAAATCCGCTGTGGGTGACATGTTGCGGTGCTGTGTTGGCATCGGCGTCTTTGTAACGGATTATTTACAAGACCTAATGTCTTTCTGTGGACTTGTAAGGCTGAGTGTTTTTAGTCTAGCAGTTTCCCGCTGCTGTCACGTATTCACGTAGATCTGTAAGGCAATTTTCGTTACCTTTTTTGTATAGCCTGATCAAACACTCGTATAATCTGAAAGTTACATTTTTGTGGTACTCTCCTTGGAAAACAGAAAGTAAGCCTGCCATTAGATGCTGGGCCACAGCGGTTGACGGCGCAGGGTAGCGTGCGTTACGTTTTGTGCTACGCTTGGTCACGTCTCATCTATGTCGTCTTCCCTGTTATTTTATTAGATTTAGTATCTGCACTTTCCATTTCCAGACAGGCCTCTCGTTCAGAGCACGGAGGCACGGTTCTCTCTGCGTCCGGCTCCTCGTCCCTATCTTGTCACTCCTTCCTCTCCTCCCTGTAGCCCGTCGCTATCGTTTTCTTTCACCATCTCTCTCTCTGCCTGGCTCCGGAACCCCATTTTGCCGTTCCTCTCTCTCTGTCCGTACTTTTTCTTGCCCTGGCTCTCTCTGCCTGGCTCCCTGTCCCCGATTCTTCCTTCTTGGCCCCGTAGCACGTTGTGATGCCGTTTCTTTCTCCGCCTCTGCTCTCCCAGCTCGCCGTCCCTCACTTTTAATTCCTCCCTCTCCGCGCTGTCGCCCGTGCGGTCTCTTGCCTTTCTCCGTCGCTGGCTGGCTGTCCCTGCTCATCCATTCCTCCCTCTCGCCCCTGCAGCGCCTGTCGCTTTTGTCCGTTCTCCCTCTCAGTCTCTGGCTCCCTGATGACCCTACTTTGGACTCCCCCCACCCCCCTTCTTTCCGTGCTCATCGCTGCTGTTCTTGCTCTCCAGCTCTTTTTTTTTTTTTTTTTTTTTTTTCCCCCCCCCCTCCCGCTCCCTGTGTTGTCCCACAGTCGGGCCCGGTACCCGGTGTGCCATCGGCCAGTCTTGCACACAGAGCCGAGACATTTATTTACGTCAAAGCATTTGCGCAAAGGTGGGTGCTGGGTGGCAATTCCCCAAAGCTGGCACACCGCACGGAGGAGCGACCGCGTGTGTCTCTTGTTAGGTGTTTAGTAAAGACAGTGGAAAACCCGCCCAAATTTACATGCCCTGGCTAGTGACTACCCTGTCACTCGCTCCTGCTCAGGTATATGGAAATGAGCTTCGCTTGCTCTGTCAGTCGGCACGCCTGCTCTTGGCAGCCGGGGAGGCAATTTGCACGGTCCCTCCGTGGAGTCGGTGGTCGCGATCTCGCCCTGCCGCCTCTACCTTCATCCCGGTCGCCGTGGGTTCCGCTGACTTCGTACCGGCGACGTTCTTCTGTCCTTGTTACCTGCCTTGTAGCAGGATGTCTCCCTTTGCCCGTCCCTGAAGTGCCTCTTTTCGGTTTTCCTCCGGAGGCTGGTGATGAGCGAGGCGGGCGAGTTTACACGAAGCAGCCAGGCCTCCGTTGAGCAGCGTCACTGTCCCCCAGGCGCTAACCGGGACACGCAGCTTTAGTCGCTCTACGTTTCCTCCCTTTGAGACCGTGGAAGAGGAACTTCGCTGTAGTTTCTCTTGTACGAGTCTCATCTTCTCATAACCCTACCTCCCTGTGTTATTACACAGATCCCTACAAAAGTTAAGGCGGCGATGATTATACTGCTCAATAACTTCTTTAGCCATAGGCTCAGATCAGGGAACCAGGAAATTCACCATTTAAATGTTTCCGCAGATCCATGAGGTGGGTCATGCCTTTGTATCTCGTGGAGCGTTTTAGTCTGTTTCCGTATGTCTTCTAGGTCTGGAGAGGTTCTGCCGCTTTGATCCACGTGTACGCAGGAGCCCGTATTTAAAATTGTGCCTATCCCTCCCTGGGAAGTGAGCGTCAGACAGGGCCTTTATAGCGTCACAGGTCTCGCTTCCGATTTTCTCGCTTGCGGCTGAAGTATTTATTATAGCTTTTTCTAATTCGCTACCTCCTCGCCAGGGAGTAAGCCACCTCGCGAAGGAGCGAAATCCTGCGGGTCTGTCAATCGTGGGTTATTTCCGTTTCTTTTATTTCTCGCGCGGTAGGTTCTTAGTCACGCTCGAGACTCTAGTTTCTCGATTATTGCGCTATTTGGAACTATGGCTCCTAGAACGCAAGTTCCAAAGCAGTTTGGTGGCGAGGCCTTACGGGCACGTCCCCGCCGAAGGGGTACCTCTGGGACGTATCGTTAGGCAACCTGCATAATTTTTGGTGGAAATTGTAATTTCCATTTCCCATTCCTGATTTTCAGCGTTGTTGGCGCTCTGCGTTGCATTTTTCCACAAACCACTCCGTGAGGAGGTATCAGTCGGTACCAGGATTCCGATTAGCGGGAGCCCTTTGTTTGAGCGTTCTGGAAAACGAATACAAACCCAGCAGCTCGCCTTATTTGCCATCTGAACAGGTTTTTTTGGTAATAATTCAAAATGCATCATCTTCTCCCATGGATTTCCTGGTTTCCCATTGTTTAACTTCATGCACAGGCAGCAGAGGAGTATCACCCCCGCTTAGTCCCTTCGTTCCTTGTCCAGAAATCGGGACATTGACACAGCTATACCAGCGAAGTGTCGTGGTGTAACCCCAGGCAGCAACGAAGCCCCAAGCAGCCGCTCGCTCCCCGCCGGCGGGATGGGGGAGAGAATGGGAAGGGTGAAAGGGAGGAACCTCGTGGGTGGAGATAAAGACAGTTTAGCGGATAAAGCAAAGCCGCGCACGCAAGCAAAGCAAAACGAGGCGTTCGTTCACGCTCCCCGTCGGCAGGCGGGTGTTCAGCCATCTCCAGAAAGCGGGGCTCCATCACGCGTGACGGTCGCTTGGGAAGACAAGATGCAGTAACTCCGAACGTGTGCCACTTCCCCCTTCTTCCCTCCCCCCCCCCCCCCCCCCCGCCCCGCTTTATATACCGAGCACGACGTCGTATCCCTTTGGCCAGTTTGGGTGTGCTGTCCCGGCTGTGTCCTCCTCGCTGGCCGGCCAGCATGAGAAGCTGGGCTGTCCTTGGGTACTTCACATGCTGATGTTTTGAGCTGTTGCTCTCCACAGCTCGTCTCGCACTGGCGTCTGTGAAGAAAATTAACTCTGTCCCAGCTGAAGCCAGGACGCTCGCGTGCGTCCCGGTCCGCCTCTGCCGCCCTGCCCCAGCCCTCTGCCTGCCTCCCTGCCTGTCCCTGCCTCCGTCTCCCTCTCTGCTGGCCCACCTACCTGCCTGGCTCCCCAAAACTTGTTGCTCTTCTGCTGACTCTGCCCTGTACCATTTCCCCTATTAATTTTTTTTCCGTGTTTCCCTCTCCGTGGCTCCCTCTCCCTGCTTTTTAATGCTTTCCCGTGTTTCTTGTACCCTGTTGCATTTTAATTTCTCGTTCTACAGTTCCCTCTCGCCAGGAGCCTGTCTCAGTTTTTTTTAATTCCTCCCTCTGTCTTGTACCCCGCCACTTAAAAGATTTTCTTCCCGTGTTTCCTCCCTGTCCCTGTGGTGGTGGTGGTGGTGGTGTTTTTTAATATTCCTGTGTTTCTTATCCCCGATGACAATTCAGATTTTCTTTCTGTGTTGTCTTCTGTCCATCTCCCTGTCCCCTGTGTTTTAATTCTTGTCTATGTTCCTTGTACTCAGTTGCTTTTCAAAGTTCCTTCTCCTCTCCCTCTATCCGGCTACCTGCCTTCAGTTTTTTAACTCTTCTCTAGACTTCTTGTAATCCATTGCTACTTAGTCTCTCTTTCAACAATTCCCTTTATCCGGCTCCATTTCCCTAAATTCTAATTCCTCCCTTTCTTCCGTATACCCTGTCGCTTTTAAATTTTTCTTTCAGTGTTTCCTTTTATTCTGGTCCCTGCTCCTATGTTTTGATTCTTTCCCGCGTTTCTTGTAGCCTGTCGCTTTGTGTTATTTTCCTACGTCTCCCTCCACCCGACTCCCTGTCCCTGCTTTGTAATGCCTCCCTTTCTGTCCTGTACCCCGTCGCTTTAACAGTTTTCTCTCTGTGACTCCATTTATTTTGTTTCCTCTCCTCTGTTAGTTTTAAATTTTATTTCTACGGCTACTTTTGTCCTGTTCGCTGTCCTTATCTTTTAATTTTTTCTGCTCTGTCCTGTGCGCCGCCGCTTCTAAACGTCTGTTGTATTTCTCAGTTCCAGTTCACTGTCGCTTATTTTGTAAGTTTTTTTTCCCGTCTTTCCTGTACCCAGTCACTTAAAAGTAGACATAGAAGGAAAACTTATCAGGCTGCGCATCGCCTTTTTTTATTTTTCCTGGCTATCGTGTACCTCGTCGCTTTTTACGTTTGCACCCCACCACCACGCCCCGCCCTCCCCCCCCCCCCCGCAACCCTCTTTTGGCTCTGTAGCGCACTTTGCGCCCTTCTCCCTTCCCAAAAACCCTTTCTTGATGCCATCTTTCAACTCCAGAACACTCATCTTGTTCTCGAGGCTAGCTAGGACGCCTCTGTTCAGTCCCGGGTCGCGTGAGGACAGCTGTAGACTGTTCACATCCCCTCTGGGCTATGTCGTCGTGTCCTTGAGCCTCCTTGTGCCTCTCGGAACCCCGCTGCTACCGTCACGATGGCACCCAAGGTCTTAGACGTTCCCCACAGCACGCTTTTAGCTGCGTAAGCCGCCTTTGGACTCGTTTTGTCGAAGTCGCAGCTCTCGCAAGAGGAACGGAGGTGACGAGCGGAGCGCGGTGAGGAGGTGGGTCGTCGGCAGGTGGTATCAGAGGGAAGATGTGGCTGGTGGCTAGAAGCAGTCCAGCTGCCGCTGTGGAAGCAGAGCTCTGTGGCCCAGCCATGAGTCTCGATGTTTCTGGAGCGCTCCCGGGAGCGGACGCGGCTGTCCGACCGGCAGAAGTACCTCTCTCTGACCAGACGGGCAGTCTGGCGCCTTCCCGGAGGTATGCGCCCGTGATCCGGGAGGACTTTTGGGCTTGGGGGCGAGTCGCTAGGCGTGCGGCCGCCGTCTGTATGGCCCGAGTGCCCCGGTAGCCGCCCCGGAGGTGTGTCTCTGTGACCCGGGAGGACTTCCGCACTGGGAGGCGACTCTCTAGCCGGCGACCCGCCGTCTCTATGGCGCTGAGTGCCTCTCTAGCCGCCCCGGAGGTCTTTCTCTGTGACCCGGGAGGACTTCCGCACTGGATGGCGACTCTCTAGCCTGGCACCCGCCGTCTCTATGGCGCTGAGTGCCTCTCTAGCCGCCCCGGAGGTCTTTCTCTGTGACCCGGGAGGACTTCCGCACTGGGAGGCGACTCTCTAGCCTGGCACCCGCCGTCTCTATGGCGCTGAGTGCCTCTCTAGCCGCCCCGGAGGTCTTTCTCTGTGACCCGGGAGGACTTCCGCACTGGGAGGCGACTCTCTAGCCTGGCACCCGCCGTCTCTATGGCGCTGAGTGCCTCTCTCGCCGCCCCGGAGGTATGTGTCAGTCATCCGGGAGGACTTCCGCAGTTTCTGCTGAAACTCTAGCCGCTGGAAAGCCGTCTCAGTGGTCCATAGCGCCGCTCTATAGGGCCCTGGAGGTATGTATCGCTGATGCCGGAGGACTTCCGGGATTTAGTTCAAAATTACTTTTTCTTGTTTTCCCTTAGTGCCGTTGCTTCAAAAAATTTTTTCTACTTCTCCGTTTCAGTTCAATGTTGCCATTAGTTAATTTTTTCCTCAGCTCCCCGGTCCCATTTGCTTCTTACATTTTATGTCCACTTTTATTCTGCTCACTGCCTTTATTTTTTAATTAGTTTCTTACCTTTCCTGAGGTCCCTCGCTTGGAAAATTCTTTCCCTACATCTGTTTTAGTTTCCTGTCATTTTTTCCTTAGTTTTTCCCTTTCT
>NW_028113913.1:0-44566 GCF_964289735.1 Phaethon aethereus | reverse complement strand
TGCTGGAGTGGATGGCAGCAGGCAACATAATGATGAAGGAGGTTCTCACAACGAGAGCAAAAGCTGCAGTCCCCAAGACCAGACAGAAAACGGCCTTGGGCTGTGCAGCCCTGGCAGGAGAGGGGTTTGTTGTCCCAGGTGACTCTTGCAGCAATGAGTGGGGCCTGTGACAGAGGTGAAGCCGATCTCCAAGAAGGACAAGCTGCTGCTGAGAAAGTCCCCGGGGGAGGACAGCCTGTCATCCAGCCACACTGTGGACATCATGCTGGGGGCTGACTGGCTAGATAGCAGCTCTGCAGAGAAGTACCTTAGGGTCCTGGAGGGCAAGCAGCTGAGCATGAGCCAGCCAGGCAGCCTCGCAGCAAAGGCCAGCAGCCTCCTGGGCTGCATTAGGAAAAGCATTGCCGGCAGATGGAGGGAAGTTAACCTTCTCCTCCACTGAGCACCGGTGGGCCACATCTGGAGTGCTGTGTCCAGTGCTGGGCTCCCCAGTGCAAGAAAGTTGTTGACCTGCTAAAGCAAGGCTATCAAAGGGCCACAAAGCTGATTTAAGGGACCGCAGCATCTTCCATAGGACGGAAGGCTGAGAGGTCTGGGACCGTTAAGCCTGGAGAAAAAATTGCTCAGGAGTGTGGAGTAATAGGGCACGGACTGTGGCAGGGCTTCAGGCCAAAGATCTTTATTGTTAGCGTAGCGTGCTTTTTATACAAATACAGCCCGTTCACGCACCTAAAAGTGCTACCCGGTTGGCTATTGCTTTAAGTCCACGCGACTCTCACAGAGGCAGGATTGGTCGCCTCTGTATGTCCACGCGCTCCTTTGCTTCTTCTTAGTTGTTTACCACAGCTCCTTCTCTTCAAGGTTGAGCCCTGCAGGTGTCCGGCTGTTTACCAGCTTCTCAATGCCACAGCTCCTTCTCCTTAAGGTCGAGCCATGCAGGGTGATCCCAATATCAACCCCTTTTTGTTTATCTATAAACAAAACCTGATGGTTCATTCGCAACCCGAGGACTGTGAGGAAGATAGACCATCTGTACACTCTTCTATCGTCCTGCACCACGAACTCAGCCCAGCAGTCGGTAGGTGCCAGCTTTACGTGGGCGTCCCCACGGAGGCAACGGTGGCCTTGCCGTACACCGGCCCACTGCCCTTTGGGAAATCCCGGTATTTATACATTTGCAGAGGAACGAGTTTCGACACACGTGGCCAGCGAGTGTCAGAACACGCCTTGGTTGCCACCTTTCAACACAGAGAGCCTATGGCATACGCGCCCGCTGGCCAGACGTGCTGCACGTGCCCCAGCCACCCTGTCTGTTGGTTCGTAGGCTTTGTTCACGCGGCATATTACCATAATCCAGCAGTCACATATCAACCATGCTCAAGCCAATAGCAGAATGTTACAAGGCAAACAAAATTGTGAATTGTGCTTTATATTCCTCCGTTACTGCATGTCTTCCCCATCCTCCCCTAACCTTGATCAACTTTCTTATCTCTTGGGCTGTTTTCTCTCACCCAGCATAGTATCTGTTTCTTTCCCAGCCGTCCATTTTCTGATATTCTAACTGCAGTTTTCTCACAGGCCAAAATTCCATCTGTTAACCCCTCCGTATGTATACGATAATTGGCGATAATTTCCATTTCTGCCGACAAGCTAACTATTGCTTTTTCTAGCTGAGATAAACGTCTGAGTCCCAAACAGGATTCCAATTGAAGTTTACAATGTATTACATTATATACATTAACCACTCTGCTAGACTTAGGCTTGCGGTCATACAAGGATACGTAGGACAGAAGGTTACACTTCATCACACGAATCAGATGAACATATTTCACATAGCTGTACTACTCCTCGTGATGGGAAAAGCGCCCGTACAAAGCTATGATAACCTTTATTATATCTCACCAAGGGATTTGTAGTTATAGAGTGCTTTGCCCTAAAAGCTTTCCATGTTCCTCTAATGATACCGCTAATTTCAGTCTGATTAATTATCTGTGTTATAAATGATTTAGTCCCAAACAGGATTCCAATTCAAATGTACAATTTATTAAGCGAATAGAGGCAAGCAAACAGCGCTGGGTGCGCCGGGAGTCTCCGCTCCAGCAAGACGCACGCAGTACAGTTCCTGTTCCTGGTTTATATCCTGTCCGTTAATACATATTCATGAACAGGCGTGTCTTCTTTGGCGCATGCCCTCTTCTCCTTCTAGGATCTTCTCGAATCTTCCTCAGCGTGATCCTGTTCGCTAATACATTTTCATGAATAGGCGTGTCTGCTAATACATATTAATGAACAGGCGTGTCTTCTTCAGAGCGTACCCTCTTCTCCTGCTAGAGTCTTCTTGAATCTTCCTCAGCGTGCCCCCAGGATGACCCCAAACCGTATGCATGCACTTTCTTTACACAATACTATGCGGTCAGTGGTCAAACTGGTTTGAGCTGATATACCAGCCAAGTAGTTTAACTTTCTCCTGTAAAATACCCCTTTTTATGGTGCAGGAGAAATCCATAAAAGTCCAGAAGGTTACACTTCATCACACGAATCAGATGAACATATTTCACAATCCCCCATCTTTTTCTTTATAGTATTGATTCGTGTTTTCGTTTCCAATTGAGTACTGCAGATATCTGCATTCCTTGTATAACCGAGTAGATTTATCTAGTAACAATTCCCCACATATCCCCAATACAACTATCCCGATTTTAGTAAGCCAATCACCACCCATAAAATCTCCCCAAAATCCTCCTAGATTGATTCCATTCCAAGTTTATCTCTCAGGAGGCCATTCGTTATACACCTGGACTCCTAGTCGCTCTCCCTAATTTATGGGTAACAGGAAAAAACTAGGTTTTATTGTTGATTACACGTACGGGCTGTACAATTAGAAAAGGTCCTCAGTTTTCCATTTTTCTGGGGTAAACCCCAGCTGGACTTGTTCCAATATTGACTACAGTTATTTGCCGTAGTCAGAGTCAAGGAACTCACCCCAAGTAGAACTAGAAGAGGTCCGGTCAGGGCCATAGTGGTCGGCGGTCACAGCCCAAAGGGGTTGCAGCCCTTGGCAGACCCTTTTTAAGCCGCAACACCAGTTCCCCTCCGGTCTTGCCCTCTTCCTTCCTTTAAGGGAGTGCTTTCTTAGTACCCAAATTAATTGAGCACTGCTTGTGAAGGCCAGAGCTTTGCTAGATCAGTGGTTTGTCCAGACCTGAGCACTTGCCCGAGCCTGGCGATCCTCTTTATTTGCAAGGCTTTATGGCTACAGAAAACTGCCAGTTAGCCTGCAGTTCTTACAAATAAACACCACCTTCTACACCAAGGACAAATTCTAGTTCCAGCTCCTTTTTCCTGTTCTTCTTTTGCCAACAACTCCTTCCGATGATACTCGTTTGGAGTACCCATTGTTGTTTCCTATTACCCTTTCCCATTGTTTTCCAAACTTGGGGATTACTTATATTGCTCTCCATAGCTTCCCATGGCCATCGTTCACCTCGATTTGTTCCACCACAAACGTAACAATTAGTTATATTCAATGACTTAGCAATGTTTTCAGCAAGATTTACAAGTAGATTTTTAGCAACTGTGGGAATTTCATGTTTCACTCCTGTTTCTATTACAGGAGTAGCCGCAATAAAATTCCCACAGCAATTTAGTCAGATGTGACCTTCCACTCCTTCCCTGGACCTTTCACTCGCGACACATGTGTCCATCCTTTTTCAGCAGTTCTCACAGCTGTTTCTGTAGTGAATAAAACAAGGAAAGGTCCTTCCCAGAGGGGAGATAGGTTTCCTTCTTTCCATGTTTTTATCAGAATTTTATCTCCTGGTTCTAACTGATGAATTGCAAATCCTAAAGGTGGTGTTTGGGCCACCATCCCAATCTCTCTTCATTCTTTTAATCTTTTTCCAATGGTAATTATATCTTGTTGGATACTATGATCCTCAATTACATTGTTCCCCAGAGGCATTCCTTGAAAATAAGGCATGCCATAGAACATTTCATATGGCGATATTCCAGTCTCACTGTATGTTTTCGTTAAGTGCCAATGGTAAACGTTTCGTCCAGGGCATTTGTGTCTCAATCATTAATTTAGCCAATTGTTGTTTTATTGTTTGATTCATTCTTTCTACCTTCCCCGAGCTTTGTGGGTGCCACAGAGTGTGGTATTCCCACTGAATACCTAATGATTGACATAATAGTTTTATTATTTTAGAAGTAATGTGTGTGCCCTGGTCAGAATCAATGTACTGGATTATCCCATATCTAGGTATCAAATGTTCTAATAAAATTTTTACCACCATCTGTGCCATAGCTCGTGCTACAGGGTACGCTTCTACCCACTGTGTTAAATGATCTACTATTACCAATAAATATTTTATCCTCCCTACCTTAGGCAATTCAGTGAAATCGACTTGTACTTTCTCAAAAGGTCTGTAAGCTGTTTTTCTCCCTCCCGTGGCTGCTTGTCGAAACACTGTCTTATTTACCTTTTGACAGGTTAAGCAACCTTGTGTAATTTGCTTTGCTATTTCAAAAATTCCAATACAACCAAATTGTTTAAGAAAATGATCACTTAACGCTTTTGTACCCCAATGTGTTTGTGCATGCAAACGTTCTAATAATCGCCTGGTGTAGGCTTTTGGCAGCATTTCTCGCCCATCGGGCAGTGCCCATTTTCCTTGTTCTAATTTAGCTCCTATTTTCTTCAATTTTGTTTGTCCTTCTGGGGTAAACTCCTTCTCTCTTTCCTCTCGTCCTTCTTTGCTGGTGTCCTCCTTTGTTTGTATGACATTAATTTTGGCAACTTTAGTCCTCAAGGCTGCTTCCTGGGCCTCTTTAGCTGCTAAGTTATTTCCTCTAGTTCGGTAATCACCAAAAGTCCCTTTTGGTGTCCCCTCACATGTACCACTGCTATCTCCTTTGGTTCTCTTAACGCCTTTAAAATTTTTACTATTAATTCTTGATGTATTAAATTCCTCCCGTGAGTATTAATCCAACCTCTTTCTTCCCAAATTTTTCCAAAAGTGTGGACCACCCCATATGCGTATTTAGAATCTGTAAATACAGTCCCGCTTCTTCCTTTTAATAATTCCAGGGCCCTACATAGGGCATACAGCTCACAAGCCTGAGCTGACCATGATGGACTCAGAGGTCCTGATTCCACAATTTCTAAGTCCTTATTAATTATTGCATATCCCGATTTTCTCTTCCCTTCTACCACTCGGGAGGAGCCATCTATAAACAGCGCTTCTCCATTTTACAACTCAGCATCTCTTAGATCTGGTCTCACCTTAGTCTGGGTCTCAATTACCTCTAAACAGTTATGTTGTAATTCCTCTGATGGTTCTCCAAACAAAAATTGTGCTGGACTCTGAGCAGAAGTCACCCTCAGTTCTAAGTCAGGGGAGTCTATTAGTATTGCTTCATACTTTAGGGTCCGGCTGTCCGTTAACCATTTTTCCGCTTCTTGTTGTAAAACATTTCTGACATTGTGTGGGGTATACACTTTTAAAGGAGCACTAAAGGTAATCTTCCTAACTTCCTCTATTAATAATGCTGTAGCAACCAAAGCTTGGAGACAAGCAGGCCATGCTCTGCTTACTGGATCAAGTAACTTAGAACAATGCCCCATGGGTTTTTTGGATTCCTGCCCAGTCTTGAGTAAGAACTCCATATGCTGTCTGGCTTGATGTATTCACAAAGAGATAGAAAGGTTTTTCTAGATCTGGGAGGCTCAATACAGGTGCTTGTATTAATGCCCTTTTTACTTCCTCAAATCTCTGATCATCTTCAATAAACCACTTAAGTTGGTTATTAGTTAATTTTTCATATAAGAATTTTACTTTATCACTATAATTTTCAAGCCATGGTCTACAATATCCTACTAATCCCAGTATTTGCCTAATTTCCGTTTTAGTCTGTGGGGGTCTTAAGGATAGAATCCCAGATACCCTATCAGGATCTAACTTCTTCCTTCCCTTACTCAGCCAATGTCCTAAATATTTTACTTCTTGTTCTACAAACTGTAGCTTTGATCGGGACACCTTTAATCCCTTTTCCCCTGGAAAATTTAACAATTTAATGGTGGTTTTTCGGATCCCCTCTTCAGTTTCTCCTGCTACTAATGAATCGTCCACATATTGCAATAATTTTACCTCCTTAGGTATTGTGAAATCTTGTAGAATTGTTTCTAAAGTTTGTCCAAATAGATTTGGTGACTCCGTAAACCCTTGTGGTAACACAGTCCATCTTAATTGTTGTTTTTGTCCTGTTTCGGGGTCCTCCCACTCAAAGGCAAAATAATCTCTGGATGCCTCATCCAGAGGACAGGCCCAAAAAGCATCTTTCAAATCTATTACACTATACCAAGTATGTTTGGGAGATATATGACTCAATAAAGTATAAGGATTTGCCACCACAGGGAATTTAGTGATTTTTCGCTGATTTACAGCTCTTAAGTCCTGCACCATCCTGTATGACCCGTCCGGCTTTTTTACGGGAAGAATGGGCGTGTTACGAGGTGACATACATGGTTCTAGGGTTCCTTTTTCCAAAAGTCTGTCAACTACAGGTTTTAATCCTTTTCGACCCTCCATAGGTATAGGGTATGGCTTGATTCTAATTGGGCGGTGCGGATCTATTATTTGAACGCTTATGGGGTTCATTTTGTCTTTCCAGTTTCCCCTTCCTTATACCACACTGAGAGGTTAATAGCTTCTTCATCCTCTTGTGTTAAAGTGTATAATTTAATCTGCAATTTGTCCCCTTGACTCTGAATGCTCAAGTTTAACTTCAAAATCAAATCCCTTCCTAATAAATTGTATTCCGCTTCAGGGAGCAAAAGTAAATCATTAAGACAAATTTTCTTTTCTGTTTCTACTTCTACATCTTTCAATATATTTACTTTAAAAGGCTCTCCTTTTGCTCCTGCTACTGACACATAACTCTTCCCTTTTTCTATTCCTTTTGGAAGTTTTTGAATGGTTGACTTTTCGGCCCCTGTATCCACTAAAAATAAAACTTCCTCTTTATGGGGACCAATTAATAATTTTATCAAGGGCTCTGTTGATGTTGAAGTCCCCAGAAGATAGAGCCCCCAACACCCCTAATCTTCTTTGAACATCTTCTCATCTTGTTCCCGCTGACGGCAGTTCTTCTGAACATGTCCCCTCTTGTTACAGTAGTAACAGACGGGAATTGTAAATCTTCCTCGATAAGGCTGTCCCCGGGGTGTCTGCTCTATTCTTTTTTCCCTTTTCTCTCCAGGAGTCGTCTTATTTTTCTGACTTCCCCTTACTGCTGCTACAAAAATTTTTGCTTTTGCTTTTTGTTTTTCTTCGTCCCTCCTAACATAGACTTTCTGGGCTTCTCTAAGTAACTCCTCTAATCCTCTTTCTTGCCAATCCTCCAATTTTTCTAATTTCCTTCTTATATCCCCCCAGGATTTAGCTACAAATTGTGTTCTAAGGAGTGCGGTCCCAGCCACTGTATTCGGATCAATTCCAGAATACATTGGTAGGTTTTTCCTCAACCTCTCCAACCATTCTGTTGGAGATTCGTCTTTCCCTTGTTGTTCATTAAATGCTTTAGTAATGTTTTGCCCTCGGGGAACCGCTGCCCTTATTCCCTGTATGATTAACGTTCTCAAATCCCTCATATTTTGTCTTCCTGGGGGTTGTTGATGATCCCAGTGGGGATCCACATTTGGCCACTTCTGATCTCCCGGGGGTCCTGCCTGACTCTGTCTTTCCCAAATTCTCATTCCAGCTTGTCTAATCATTCCCCTTTCCTCAACAGTGAATAGGATCCCTAAAATGGACTGTATTTCTTCCCAGGTATAAGTATTGGGGCCTAGGAATTGGTCCAATTTTTCAGCTACTCCGAGGGGATCATCTAATAGGGTCCCCATTTCTTTCTGGAAATTTCTCACGTCTGTGGTATTTAACGGGACTGCCACAAACCCCATGCCTCCCTGATTGCCTCCGAGGGGTACTTCTCGTAAGGGATATAGAGAAGCTCCCTCAGATACAGCAGTCCTACTTCTCGTACATGCAGCCGGAGGTCGATCTAATTCCGGTGCTGTTGGTGGTGGAGATAGGGGCAACGGTGGTACAGAGAGAGGTACTACGGCCACCGGAGGGGGAGCCGCCGCCGGAGATGGATTATTAGAACATGGAGGCGGTAGGTTATCCAGTGGCTCCCATTTATCATCTTTTTCCTTTTCACTTTTCCCCTCTTCTTCTTCCTCAAACTTTTCATCTGTTTTTAATGTAAGTATTGAGGCTGGAAAAGAATGTAAAGTTCTGTCCCATAATCCTGCATAATCACTTTCCTCCTGACTAAAAGGTTCCTTTGAATTAACATATATATTTAAGGCCCGGCAGACCCAGTCTTCAAAAGATCCAAAACCGGGCCAAAAGACATGTGGTCTCAAACGTTCTTTTGGCCATTCTACCATACAATATTGAACTAATTTTTATTTACTTTTTCCTTTTCTGGGGCCCCTATCATTCCAATTTTCAATCATTATTCCTAATGGACTCTCCGGAGGTATTTCTAGTAATTCGCTCCCTTTCTTGTGGTCCTGGGGTCTCGATTTCGTCTGACCCATCTAGGAATTTTTACTGTGGCAATTCCTACAGCCCTTGGCTACCAGTAAGAGTGTCTTGCAGGGGGTTTAGGACCTATCACCCACCCACGAATCCTATAAGAATCACTTCGGTCCTTCACCGGCCAAGTCCCTCGCGGGAGATTGGAACCGCGGTTAGAAGACCTCCACAATCGCTTCGGAACGAGGTTCCGTCTCAGTCACACTCTTACACACACAGGCAACCGAATCCCACCCAACCGAACGGTATACACCTTAAATACTTACGACTCCGTCGTCTTCGTTCGGATCTTCGCGCGCAGAATTACGGGCAAAATAAACTGCTGCAGCCGGCAAGGGAGCTCATAAAAAATCAAATTCTTTGCTTGCCCCTATTCAGGTTCAGGATGGCGTTAGTCCCGACCCGACCCGATCAGGAGCAACCAAAAGGTGGGGCGCCCCTCCTAGATCAAGTCAGAATTCAGGAACCAAGACCATCCCGGACGAGCCCCCAATTAAAGTCTTCTCGAATCTTCCTCGGCGTGCCCCCAGGATGACCCCAAACCTTATGCATGCACTTTCTTTACACAATACTATGCGGTCAGTGGTCAAACTGGTTTGAGCTGATATACGAGCCAAGTAGTTTAACCTTCTCCTGTAAAATACCCCTTTTTATGGTGCAGGAGAAATCCATAAAAGTCCAGAAGATTACACTTCATCACACGAATCAGATGAACATATTTCACACCTCTAAGTATGGATCTGCATGTGGCCCACAATCTAGTAATGTTTCTTGCATATGGACCACCCCTGATCATAAAAGACGTTTTAAACAATGGGTGAAGAGACCCCATTATACCATGTCATTGGAACCAGACAGGCTATGGAATTGTATAAACAAGATAAATTGTTACAATATGGATGATTATCTATGGATACCGTTTGCCTCAGACCTCCATCACGCCTTAAGAAGTATATGCCTGTGCCACAATTACAGTGCTCCAATCCCTAGCTTACAGACAGCATGTCAGATAGAATCCTCTAAACACATGGCTAGTAAATGTAGGATTCCTTCCCAACATTATAAAAAACGGACGCAAGACTCATGAGCCAGTAGTAAAGAGCACAAGTACCACTCTAATGTATCCTGCACTGCTTGAGACCGTATGGGTATGTTCTAATGAAGAGATATCAGATTACAGTCAACCCTATTGGGATGGGTTAGAATGCACTTTAGGAATTCCACAAGTTTATCTCCCATAATAGCTTTTAATCATACTCAGGAGTCATTCACTGTAGTCATTAATGAAACCAAGAGGGTACAGAACAAAGAGAAATGTATTGCCCTCCGTGTCACGGCCAAGCTATTATACAGCAGGGATGAGAGTAAGCTTAGCAATGGGATTGTTTTGGACTTCTTCGGCTGTGATAATTGAAAATTGATTATATCTAGAAAATCTACCATGGCAAGGAGAGACTCTAGCTAATTGTATGCAGCCAGCCAGCAAGGCTAAGCAACACCCAGCTTGTACCCACGAGCAGCCTCACAGATGACTTTAGAAAATCAATTAGCATTGAATATGGTACTACTAAAGGAGAACAGCGTTTGTGGATGGCTGAATAACACCTATCCTGGCAAAACCTGCTGTCAATTCCAAATGTGTCCGCTACTCTGCATCAAGCTAGAGATGAAATGCAAAAAACTGTGGACCAAACCCATGAGCTCAATGAGAAGATGAAACCAAGCAACTGGCAATGAACGAGGTGGATTTAAAATATTTTCAGTTGGCTCAGATTAAAAGTTAGTGGATGGGATCATAGTCTAACCCAGTATGTATTAATGTTTATCATAATTGTTATTGTTATTGTCCGTATTTGATTGTCACGTGTGAAATCTATGATAACTAGAGCTGTAACCATGCGTGTTAAGAGGATCCACATCTATGATCCTGAATACATCCCTTTAATACCATCCCCTATTATAAATTGCGACAAGCGAGGGAAGGCAAGCAGTCGACTCAATATGAGTGATAAGGCAAGCTTCAACTTTATTGCAAAACCTTACACATATTTATACACTAAGTTCTACCTTATGCATACTTGTCTTACAATCATTGGCTTAGCCCTAAAGATTGCATTATCATACTCCTCCTACTTGCGGTTACTGCTACGTGGTCCGGGTTCCATCCTGTTTTTCTTATACAGTGCTGCTTCTTAGCTGTTTACCACAGCTCCTTCTCCTCAAGGCCGAGCCCTGCAGATGTCCAGCTGTTTACCAGCTTCCCAATGCCACAGCTCCCTCTTCTCAAGGCCGAGCCGTGCAGATATCTAGCTGTTTACCAGCTTCTCAATGCTGCAGCTCCTTCTCCTTAAGGTCGAGCCGTGCAGAGTGATCAAAACATCTCCCCCTTTTTGTTTTTGTATAAACAAAACCTGATGGATCATTCGCAACCCGAGGACTGTGAGAAAGATGGACCCTCTGTACATTCTTGTATCGTCCTGTGCCACGAACTCAGCCCAGCAGTCGGTAGGTGCCAGCTTTACGTGGGCGTCCCCACGGAGGCAACGGTGGCCTTGCCGTACACCGGCCCACTGCCCTTCAGGAAATCCCGGTATTACACATTTGTAGAGGAACGAGTTTCGACACACGTGGCCAGCGAGTGTCGGAACTCACCTCAGTTGTCACCTTTTAACACAGGGAGCCTATGGCGTATGCGCCCGCTGGCCAGACGTGCTGCACGCGCCACAGCCCTCCCGTCTATTGGTTCGTAGGCTTTGTTCACACGGCATTTTTTCATAAATCGGCAGTCACATATCAACTTATGCTTAAGTCAATAGCAGAATATTACAAAGCAAAACAAATCTAGCTGTACTACTTCTAGTGATATAAACTACTCCTAGTGATAGAAAAAAGGTACTTGTATAAGGGTATGAAGACCAATATTATATCTTACCAAAGCATTTGTAGTTAGAGAACACTTTGCCTCAAAAGCTTTCCACGTTCATCTCATGATACCGCAAATTTCAGTGTGATTTACCCCTACTTTTTCTTTTGACTGAGGTGGCATCCAGATTGCGATGACACCTGATAGTGTCATGATGTGTCCAACGATGACGATGGCGACTGCCGCACCCATGGCCTCACCCACTTCGAGGCACCTGCAAAGTGGGTAAAACCATGGGTAAAACCATGGGTAAAACAGCCACCACCGTCAACCTCGTCCCCTGGTTAGCAGTTGAAAAGGTCCTTTCTCCTTCCTCAAATAATTTAGCACATATAAGGCTTTATTCAAACGTTCTTAGGGTAATGTGGTAGCCTCTCCCCCTTTTTGTTTTGAGCGTGATTATCTAACAAAGCTCATTCATTGGGTGTGTAAGATACTTGTTGGAGTTATTCGCTAGCCAAGCATTCTTTACTACCTTTTGAACCATTCCTTGTAGACAATGCAATAAACATGGTACAATAAGCATTAGTATTAAGATAACAAGTACTATAACAACTGCCCCTTTTATTAAGTCTTGTAACCATCCACTTAGGCCCAAACTTGACAGCTATGATTCGAGGTTTAGTGAACTTGTCTGTAACCTGTCTGTTAAGTCCTTCAGTTTTTGTAATTGTTGAGTTACCGACTGTGATGTATCTGTTAAATTCATACAACACATGCCATCAAACTCCTCACACCCGTGCCCTTGGGCCAAAAGTAGGAAGTCGATAGCTGCCCTATTTTGCAATGTCGCATGCCTTATTGAGTCAGTTTCCATTAACAAAGCACTGAGTGTTGCAGAAGTAGCATTGGTTTGTTTCGCTAGCCAACATCCCAATTTATTTAAAGTGGTTAAGCCTTGGGCAGCAGCGACCCCAGGGGCAAGGAAAGAGGTTAGTATGGTTTTGTCCGCAGTCCAAAAATCCAGTTGGTCATTGCACTCTTCCTGATATTTTCAAATCTGTCATCTTATTCTATGCCGTGGGGTAAGGTTCAATATCATAGAAGTGTTGGGAGTTAACAATGTTAGGTGCCCCAATGTGTAAGGACCACCTCTCAAACGGGAGGGAACACCGTGCCATGCACGATCACCACAAATCAAGAATATTCCTTTAGGGAGTCTCATTGGGACAATAGTAGAGCGCGAGATGTTGCTCGTTGTATAATTACACCAATTGGTAGCATTCTGAAAAATGGCTAACGTGGGGTTTACATCCTGTGACCTGGTATCGTCCTGTCCTGTATAATTAAAATATAAACAGGTAGGGGCTGTCATGCATCCTAAAATACCCAACTCCTGCGGTTCCAACAACTCCTGTGGTCCGTGTGTCATCCATCCGTCCCACTTATCCATAGCTGCAGAGGTGTTTGTTATTTTTTAAAAACAAGGTTAGGTCAGGGGTGGTCTTCTTTACCACCATTGTCGAATCATAGTCCCCTAAGGGCAGACCAACTAAGCATGTTGTAAACAGATTCTCAGCAGTGGATATAGATAAGCAAAGGTGGCCTTGGCCCGTTTGATTAGCTAGTGTAACCCAGATATTTTTTCTTGGTTGAACGGAAAACCACGCCTGAACCTGGCATATCAAACACGTGACTATCAGACTCACGAACAACGGGATTTGCGTCCTGCGTCGGTAAAGACTGTCATCCCATTCACTGGGGTCTCCGATCACATAGGCATTTCTTCAAACTGCTGATTAGCCAACAGTGACAATAATCTATCGGACGGATAGCTATTTGTAACCTGTTCTAAAAAATCAGAGATTGCGATCTGAAACTCCAGAGAACTGGCTAACAACCAATCTAAGTACTTTTGAGATACAGGAACATAAATTATTACAGGTTCTAATCCAGATATTTCTACAATTCTTTGTCTTCCCTTAATAATGAGTTGTGCAAATAATTCATATCTGGTGACCACTATTTTTCTGGGTTGATAGGAGAGAAAAACCCATTCTAATACTTTCAAACTGTTTGCTGTATTTCCTAACTGTACGGTCAATCCTAGTGGATATTGCCGTTCCCCTCCTGAATTAACTATCATAAGCGAGATACTCTCAGTAGGTGAACATCTGTGAGCATAGGTTGTTGCTATCTTCTCAGTAATTTTCTGCAAAGCCTGGTGTTGATCCTCGTCCAGTTGACGTCGCTCTGGAGCCTCCACCGAAGACTCCAGGAGCGGCATCAATGGCCTCAGATCATCATTAGTAATTCCGCAAATATTGCGAACCCACTGTATATCCCCCATTAATTTTTGGACATCAGAAAGATTTTCTATTTTCGCCTTAATCTTTATTTTTTGTGGGTGGACCACTGCCCTGGTAATAATCCAGCTCAAATATTGCCATGGTTCCTTCTTTTGAATTTTTTTCGGTGCTATTTTTAAACCCCGTTTTCCTAAATAGTGCTCTAAGTGCTGTAAAATGTGGTCTGCATTCAATTGTGTCCCTGCTATTAATATATCAACTATATAATGATACGTTATTAAATCTGGATACTTTTTCCACACCGGTTCTAGAGCCCATGCCACAAATGTCTGACACATCGTAGGTGAATTTTGCATTCCTTGTGGTAACACTACCCAATGATACTTTTTGCTAGCTCTCCTTTATTTACCGACGGTACCATAAAGGCAAACTTCTCTGCATCCTCAGCTGCTAAGGGAATGGTAAAAAAGCAATTGAAATATACTCTTCGATTCCCTGCAAAAGAAATGATACATTTGTGACAATAATTACGACGACATAGAACAAACCCACAACACCGTTTTACAAATATGGCATATTGAAGTTCCTGCTCTTGAACGTCCGGGGAGAGCCGCTGAGACAGTCAACGAGCCGTCATTCCGCATACAAAAGAGTGAAAGCATCAGCTGGCGGTACGTCGGAGTTGACTGCGTCCGTGGGACGTGTGACAAGGTCTTCAGGTCTTACTGCCGGCCGTACCGACCTGGTCGGTACCCACTTCGCTCCGTCCCCTCCCTCTCTGCCAAAGTCTCTTGTCTCATGCCTCGCCAATGTTGGGCAGGGTCGGATCTTGACTTGGGGGAAGGATCATCCCAGGCAGCCCCCTCCTGTTGCGGCACGCACGGGTCAGGAGGCGGGGGCCAAGGAGGACTCGCCACCTCCGTTGGTTGCGTTAGCGGGGGCGGGGGGCGGGCGGGGTGGGGGGGGAGGCGGGCGGGGGTTGCTCGTTCTCACCATTCCCAGCTCGGCCTCCCTTCTCTCCCGGGGCTGTGGCAGCGGCAGCTGCTGCCGCCGTCCGCTCTGATTTTATCCCCTTTATAGAGTCTCTGACTAATCGCCAGGTTGTTAACACTTTCGCGGCCGTATGATCCTCTTTAGAGGCTGCCTCAAACACCAATTTCCCTGCTTTCTCCCAGGTAGGTAACTCAAAAGCTGTTGCAGAGTCTGCTGCTAGCCCCTGGCTCTTCAAAACAGTCTCGAATAGCAATCGCCACGTTGTTGCTAGCTCCGCTGCTTGCCCATCTCCTTTCGAGACTCACCCCATTGATCTTTCACATGGGCACACAGGGGAACACTGAGTACATTGTTCTGGGCAACGTTGTCCCGTCTTGCCCTCACATACATCATCGTAGATCTGTTTCTCTGACTTATTTATGCAGCCGGTTTACTCGGTGCATCTGGCACCTCAGGAGGTGCAGTCAGAGTCGCTGAAGGTCCTGGACCCTCTGACTCAGTTAAAAAGGGATTGGTTGAAGACGGTTTAACAGCCTCCTCCATATCAGCTGCAGCTTTTCTCTCTGCCTTTAAGGCTTTTAATGTGGTTAACATCAACTTCCATGCCGTCACTAACTCTGCGGTGGTTTTATCTCCATTCCCAATATGTTCCTATAACATTTTTCCTATCTCCTCCCACGTCTCTGCCTTAAACGCCACGGACGCATCGGGGGGGTACCCTTTTTGGCACCAAATTAGAAGCCTTCTAAGTGTATATTCATCATATTTCAGTCCTCTCTTAGAGAGCATATGTGGCAGGAGTCTGACCATCGCCCCTTCTTCATGTGATGCGTTCTGCCTTTAGTTCTTTTAATGTCTCTAGGATCAACCTCCAGAGCGTCATAAATTTTATACTGTCTTTGTTGCCTGTGCTATTCACTTTTCAGTTTTATATCTTTTCATGCAATTAATAACATCTCTCCAAGATTTCATTAATTTTTTTTGCTGATTTATCATCATCGATTACTAGATCCCACAATCAATCTCCATAAGAACGCCACTCGTCTACTTCAAACATACTTTCAGGGTCTTTAAAAGACCCTTTCGCTTTCCCTAACGTAATTAACCCAGCCAGATCTTTTAATTGGCTTACTCCCCGCTTTTCTAAAAAGCATTTTAAGATTTCGAACGCTACCTCTATTTCCATTGCGCGCTATGTTGACCTTCTTAATTATCCGGTCAATTATTTTTGCAGCCTTTTCCCATGGGTAGCCTTCTTTCGGACGGCGAACCCCTTCTTAATTATCCTGGGTTCAAGCACGGATCAGGCGCGCCGCGGCAGCGTCCGCCGATCTTCTGCTCCCTGGTCGCTGCTACCAGTGCTTCTCCGATCTCGCTGTCCGGTGAAAAACAAGGATGGGGTCCCTGTTCGGGCGCCACTTGCGACGAGTGAGGGAAGGCAAGCAGTCGACTCAATATGAGTGATAAGGCAAGCTTCAACTTTATTGCAAAACCTTACACATATTTATACACTAAGTTCTACCTTATGCATACTTGTCTTACAATCATTGGCTTAGCCCTAAAGATTGCATTATCATACTCCTCCTACTTGCGGTTACTGCTACGTGGTCCGGGTTCCATCCTGTTTTTCTTATACAGTGCTGCTTCTTAGCTGTTTACCACAGCTCCTTCTCCTCAAGGCCGAGCCCTGCAGATGTCCAGCTGTTTACCAGCTTCCCAATGCCACAGCTCCCTCTTCTCAAGGCCGAGCCGTGCAGATATCTAGCTGTTTACCAGCTTCTCAATGCTGCAGCTCCTTCTCCTTAAGGTCGAGCCGTGCAGAGTGATCCCAACAATAAATTACCAACCAACAAGAGAGGATGAAAACACAGGAAGGAGAGATGAATGCCTCGACCCACCTAAATACAAATTACACAATGTTCCTCTTAGTGAGTTGTGACTAAGGTCACAGGGTGGATAATGTGGGAAACCACTGTGGGTCTGTAGGGAGTAGCAGGGTTTGACTGGAGCAACACGCTCCTCTTCAAAAGCAACCCTGATGGGTTGCAGTCAGACAGTCTCATAACTGACTATTGTTGAGTGATGTCTGGGATGAGGCGAAAGCCTTGCAGCCTGATGTTCTACGGCAAGGCCACAAAGACCTCCATCAAACGTGAGTAAGCTGACCATTATTAATAACTGAAATTCTTATTAACTATTCATTCCTATTGATCGATGCTATTTGAGTTATATAGTATCTATCGGTCTACAACAAATAAATGAATAAAAAATTAATGAACTGATTAAGTTTTTATTAATCAAATTAGTCTAAATCAATCATTAATAATTACTTATTAATAACAGTCGTTACCTATTAAGATCGATTATTTTATTTATTAGTATTTTGTGGTACTGCATTAACACTACTGTCCTCCAGTTACTTATCATGTATTTTTTTTTCTTTATCATCACTCTGATTTACTGTTGTAATTATCTACTATCAATTCATCATTATTAAGTATCATTAATTACACGTGCTACACGACGGCTCTGTTCCTCACCTAGAACTTGTTATCAGTAAAGTAGTTCCTTATTAACGTGATCTTAATCCACTGGATGTTAATTCCAGTAAATATTAATCTGTATTGCTCTATCGCTAATCATTACTTCGTATATTAATTACCGGTTAATGAATTATTTATTACATTCATTAACCATAGGTCGGTGTATGTTAATCCATCAAGAATTAGCAGAGAGTGCCAGATCAGCATTTGTCCTAAACCTGCTCTCCCCACTCCCTCCTCCCAAACCGCCCGCCTGCCCTCACCCCGGAGAGTTCTGTGTCAAGACACCCACACGCACCCTGCACACCCCCCGTTTCTTTTTGATTGTCATTTTTTTAGCTATTTATTTATCTAGCCTCCCTCCCCCTTACCTTTTCTTACTCTTCTCTCTCACCACCGGGGACCGGGGACCGGGGACCAGGCAGAGGCGGCGGTGCCCAGCCCCAGCCGCCCGCCCTCCCCACCCCACCGCAGCGAGCCCCATTGCTACAAGGCCGCCAGAAGTTAATCTGCTTATGTGTAAACGTGGTGGCAGCTGAGGTATGTTTAAGAATACTGGTAAGTGTTGCTAGAAACCTACAAATATTTTCCGGGTGTTAACCGCGGGGTGCCAGCTTTGTGGGCCTACCACCCAGCACCCAGCTCTGCGCAGGTCTGGAATAAACCGGTATCTCGTCTCGGTGTGTGAGACTGGCCTATCGCACGCCGGGAAACGAAACCGCCTTTTCGGACACCACCATCAGCAAAGCAGCGACCCCGCTTTGCCTGAGGCTGCTGGGCCTGTCCTCTGGGCGCTGCTCACCACTGGAACGCATCCCGCTGGCGACGGACACGCCGACGGCCGCTAGCGAGAGGCGCGGCCCACCTCTCCGGCAGCCGGAGCCCGGCCTCGGGGACGCAGGTCTCTGCCCAGGCCGAGGCACGGGGCTGCTGCTTTCCCAGGGACGGCTTCAACCGGGAGCCGAGCCGAGCACATCGCCCGCAGGCGGACACCGAGGCGGGCCACAGCGCAGGCTGTAGCAGAGAAGGCGGCGTTGTCCACAGCGTTACCAGACTTTTTCGTTTCTTACTGCGTGCACACCCGCCACACACGCTCCCAAACCGGCCCCGGCACGAACCCCTCGCCCGCGGCCACACGCACACACGGAGACACCCCCCCTCCCCCTTCCGCCAGCAGTTTTGCCGGCCCGGGGAAGGAAGGAAGGCGGGAGACTTTAGGACCCCGCGGCGTCCCTGCCGCACCCGTGCCCCCCTCCCGCCTTTCGTCCTCAGTCCGTCGGTCGGCCAGTCCGTCGGTCAGTCACCCTGCTGAAGGTATGCGAGGCACAAAGCGGGGGTATTGTTTAGGCTCTGTCAGGAGTCAACGAGGCGCAAGCCTGAGGGAAGGAACAAGGCAACCGCAAAGGGAACGCAACTGCCGACCTTTGAGTGAACTATCCTAAGTAACATCTAATTAACATCGACTCGGCATAGCACAAGCCTGCCCTCCGGTAGGGGAAGACCCCTACCCACAGAAGCCCCTTCCTCACGGGGCACGCGCAGTAAAAAAGGAGGACGCTGTCGCCGTGGAGACGAGGCTTGCGGGAACCAACAGGCGCAAGGGCGCCTGCGCCAGCTCTCAAAAAAATAACGGTGACTTGTTGCTCGGAGCGTAGAAATATTTTCCCTGCGTTAACCGAGGCGCGCCAGCTTTGTGGGCCTACCACCGGCACCCAGCTCGGCGCAGGGGCGGAAGAAAAGCCGCCGTCTCGACTCCGTGTGTTTCCCGGCGCTCTGCGCACCGGGTGACGGAACCCGCGTTTGGCACAACAGCCCCGCTGCGCGCGGGCCGCCGCCGCCGCGCGGTGAAAACCAACGAACGCGAACGGCGGGGGAGGTGAAAAACGAAAAGAGAAAAAAAAAACCCCAACCCAACCGACCCAAACAGAAACCTCCGAAAAGCGCCGCCATCCCCCCTCCCCCAGCCAGCCTCTGCGCCAGGCTCCCTCCCCCGCCGCCGGGGGGGCCGGTTGCCGGGCAGCGGGGCACGCGCGGCTGCAGCCCCCCTTGCCCCCCGCTGCTCCGGGGCGCCGGAGAGTCTGCGGCCGGGGGGGGCCGCACCCACCGGCCTGCGGGTCCGGAGCTGCAGCGCAGGGAGGGGGAGCGCACGCGCGCGGGGGGGGGTGGCTGAGTGAGTCTGAGCGCGCGTGTGTCGCGGGGGGGGGCGGTGTCTGCAGGATCGCGGGCGCAGACCTTAATATATTTATTTTTAACAACGGCTTGTTTAGCCTGGGGAAGTGGAGGGTCAGGGCACTGCAGTAGCTGCAGCCTGCAGCTGCTTGAAGAATGGTTTTGTGATAAATGATTTAGTCCCAAACAGGATTCCAATTTAAGTTTGCAATTTATTAAACAAATAGAGGCAAGCAAACAGCGCTGGGTGCGCCGGGAGTCTCCGCTCCACCAAGATGCACACCTTCACTTCTTACAGTTCCTTCCTTTATACTTCTCTAGGCTTCGTTTCTTGCCTTTCTCCGCCTTTTTCTTGGAAGATGACTCTTTCTTTAAGTACGTCACCACTTCCCCGGTCTGCGCATGCTTCATCTTTTTCTAGGTGGTCGTCCGGTGGTCGTTGGGAGGAAGATGCTCCTCTTCGTCAGTGCACCCTACATGACCTCTCTGTTTGTGCAGGCGCTCCGTTATTCCACTTATATTATGCTACCTTATTTGGCTATACATTTTCTTGACATTTCTGCGGTTATTTACAACACTGGTTTGCACTAGTATATCAGGAACTAACTTACATATCAGGAGGCTACATAAGCTTCACATATCAAGGGAGTTACCCAAACTATACTTATCAGGAAGTTACATAAAGACTACCACTCCCCTGTTTATGGTCATGCCCTACATATATTCCTTTATTTCAATATAAATGACATTTGCTTCAAGCTTATATTCACTAGATTTTCTTTACACGAATCGCTCATTCCTCACAATCCCCCGTTTTCTTTTTCACCACTGTGATTCGTGTAAAATTTATTTAAAGTTTGTTTGATGGGTATTAACTCGGGTTCCTCTATATGTTTTACCAACATTAAAACATGTTTTCTCTCACTCTGTGTTGGTTCTATTGGAGTGGCTGTAAATTTCATTCCATTAATCGCAGAAGCTACAGCTTGTGAAAGACAAGGAATTAGACATGGTATTATTAACATACCTCCAAACAATCCTAACAAAACGATAATGATTTTTGTTACCCAGTTTCCTGAGAATAAATTTTCCCACGTTGTCCATAGTCCTTGGACATTTATTCCATTCCACGTTTGGACTGGCACATGGGCTACTTTTTTCATTTCTCTTACTAATTCATTGATGGCTTTTCCTTCATCATTTATCTCTAAACAACAATTTGTGAGATTAAATTTTCCACAGACTCCTCCTTCCTGTGCTAGTAAATAGTCTAGTGCGAGTCTATTTTGATATAGGGCTGTACGCATTTTAGTATTTTGTTTAGCCACCAATCCTAGAGCATTACCCGTTTTATTTACAATTATTTCTACTACAGCTTGCAACCTGATTATTCTATTCAACATATAAATGGGGGTCCTATATCCCCAGGACCCATCTTCTGCCCATGTCGCTGGGTCATAATATGCTATTATTCTTTCAGGTGGCCACTCATTATCTTTCCATTTTCCTATTTGTAGCTCTCTTTTTCCCCTTCGGTTGTGAGTTTCTAATGCGTCTGTATATACCAGTACCCCTAGGCGTTCTCCTCGGTTTATAGGTAATAAGAGAAAGCTTGGCCGTATAGTTCCTAACACGCACGCTCCGGTCCAATTTTTTGGTAATCGGGTATATGCAAATTTTCCACAGATCCAATATTGCCCTTCTGGACTTGACCACCCTTTATCAATAGTGGTTCCGTTGGTCCAATTCGCATGATTTTTACTTATTTCTTGGGCAGTGCCCCATTTATCCTACTTTTGGTAAGTACTATTCCAGTTATATCCCCCTTCACATACTAAATATCCGACTGGTTTACTCCCAGCGTCATTTTGCCAACAGCTTCTTCTTATTATGCTGGTTTGTAATATCCATTGTTGTTTCCTGACCTGAGTTGATATGTTCTAAACATTAGGGTCTGGTATGTTGCTCTCTTGGGCCTCCCAGGGCCAATTCTCTCCTGATTAGTTCCACCACATACATAACAATTAGTTACATTTAGTGACGTAGCAATGTTCTCAGCAAGATTTACAAATAGATTTTTAGCCACTGTGGGAATTTCATATTTCGTTCCTGTTTCCATTTCATGACAAAATGACTTAAATAACAGTCTATGCTGCACCGATTCTCTTTTCTTTCATTTCAATATTAATAACTACACCTGGGTCTTCTCCAGGTCCATATATCTTAAGTCCAATTTTGGTTATTTTTTTCTGTTTCCAAATTTCTAAATTTATAAGGGTTAAATTTACTAAATTACAGGTACAGGTTGTACAATTATTGTCTGTTTGTACCCTTGTGATTGAAGCTTGTAAATCCCCACATTGGCTGTCATATCCCCAGCTTGCAGTATCCTAACATACACAAGACCATCCCCTTCTTCCACATAGGTGTGCTGACTGATATCTCACCGTTTGACTAGGTACATAATCAGGATTTATCTGACATTGACGTCCACCTCCACCTGGGCAAATATATTTTGGTTGATTACTATAGTATCATCTCCACTCTACACTCCCACAATTAATATCCAGATCATCATCTATAATATCGCATGCATCAAAAATTACCGATACTGATGTGCTCAAATTGGCCATATCCTTACTTATTCCAATTAATCTTCCTACTTCCGAATTTGTTTTCATTTCTACCCACTATTGATAAAGAAGTTTCTTTGGATCGTAACAAACAGTATCATTTTCCACCGAGCATTTCTTATATTGTGTTCCATTGTATATACAACTCCCGTTCTGTTTCCCTTTGCACTCGTAATAGGTGTGGTACATTAATGTTTTATTACTTACTCGTCCGTGCTGGGCGGTTCTTATGCACTCGGTGCAATTTTGATTACCTGTCACCAGGTTGGTGAGTCCGAGTAAAATCAGGAGAGGTCCGGTAAGGGATCTCATGGTCGGAGGCATCAGCTACAAGGGGTGCTCGTCCTTGACTGGCCTTACTTGGTCGCGACTGAGAATCCCCACCCGGTCTTGCCCTCTCCCCCTTCTCAAGCGGACTTCTTTATTTCGATGACAGTAATAAATCTTACCCACCAGAAATCTCCTATAGGAGTAGTCTGTCCACACTGAATGCAGAGGAAACTTCAGCTTTGAATTTGAAAACGTCCCTGTTAGCCTCTGTGGGAAATGATATATTTGTTACACAGGTTACACCTAACCCTCAATAATCATACAACATGGTTTACAGAGTGGACATAAACTTAGTCCTGCCCGATAATTGCTTAATGCTATAGTCTTTAATTCGTGATCATTTCTCATACGTTCATTCCCTTTTTAATGTTATTTTTGTGGTTCCAGGTTGTAAAATAACTTTCCAGTCTTTCATGGGTCCTTTTACTCGAGTCGCGTGCGTCCACCCCTTTTCCGCGGTCCGGATGGCAGTATCTGTAGTTAACAATACAACAAAGGGTCCTTCCCATGAAGGAACTAAAGTTTCTTTCTTCCAAGTTTTGATCAGTACCTTATCCCCTGGTTTGAATTGATGGATTGCAAACCCCAAAGGTAGGGTTTGTGCCATTATTCCTATATCTCTTAGTTCTTTCAACCTTTCTCCTAAAATGATAACATATTTCCGAATATTATAATCTTCCACTACATTGTTTCCCTCGGAGATAGGGCATGCCGTATAAAACCTAATATGGCGATAATCCAGTCTCACTGTGCGGTTTGATCCTTATGTTAAGAAGGGCTAGCGGTAAACATTTAGTCCATGGCATCTGTGTTTCAACCATTAGCTTCGCTAGCTCTTGCTTTATTGTTTGGTTTATTCTTTCTATTACTCCCAAACTTTGAGGATGCCATGGGGTATGATATTCCCATTTAATACCTAATGATTGGCACAAGGATTTTATAATTTTAGAAGTAAAGCGAGTGCCTTGATCAGAATCAATATATTGTATTATCCCATACCTGGGGATTAGGTGTTCTAGTAAAATTTTATCACCGTCTGAGCTGTCGCTCTTGCTACAGGATAGGCTTCGACCCATCGTGTTAAATGGTCTACTATAACTAACAAATATTTCAATCTTCCTATTCTTGGTAATTTGGTAAAGTCGACTTGAATCCTTTCAAACGGTCTATAAGCTAGTTTTCTTCCTCCCATGGCCACTTGTTGAAACACGGCCTTATTTGCCCTTTGACAAGTTAAACACCCTTGTGTAATTTGCCTTGCTATTTCAAAAAATTCCAATACAGCCAAACTGTTTAAGGAAATGATCACTTAACACTTTTGTACCCCAATGTGTTTGCACGTGTAAGCGTTCTAATACCTGCCTAGCGTAAGCTTTTGGCAACATCTCTCGCTCATCAGGTAATGTCCATTTCCCTTGTTCCACTCTAGCTCCTATTTTCTCTAATTTTGCTTGTTCCTCCAGCGTAAACTTTTTCTCCTTTTCCTCTTATCCTCTTCCACTAGTGTCCTCCCTTGTTTGTGTATGATTAATTTTAACAGTTTCAATCCTCAAGGCTGCTTCCTGAGCCTCCTTATCTGCTAAATTATTTCCTCTAATTCGATAATCTAATCCCTTTTGGTGTCCCCTCACATGCACCACGGCTATTTCCTTTGGTTCTCTTAACACTTTTAAAATTTTACTATCAACTCCTGATGTATTAAGTTCTTTCCTTGAGTGTTAATCAAGCCTCTTTCCTCCCAAATTTTTCCAAAAGTATGGACTACTCCATATGCATATTTGGAATCTGTGAATATGGTCCCTCTTCTTTCTTTTAATAATTCCAGGGCCCTACATAAGGCATAAAGCTCACAAGCCTGAGCTGACCATGATGGACTCAGAGGTCCTGATTCCACAAGTTCTAAGTCCTTGTCAATTTTTGCATATCCTGATTTTCTCTTCCCTTCTATTACTTGGGAGGATCCATCTACAAACAATTTTTCTCCTCCCTCTAATTCAATATCTCTAAGATTGAGCCTTACTTTTGTCTGGGATTCTATAACTTCTAAACAATTGTGTTATAGCACTACTGCTTCTGAGGGTTCCCCAAACCGGAACTGAGCGGGGCTCTGGGCAGAGGTGACTCCTAATTCCAAATTAGGTGAATCTATCAAGATGGTTTCATATTTCAAAAGTCTACTATCTGTCAACCATTTCTCTGTCCTCTGTTGGAGGACATTCCTAACATTATGTGGCGTATATACCTTTAGAGGTACACTAAAGGTAATTTTCCTAGCTTCCTCTATCAATAATGCCATAGCAACTAGGGCTTGGAGACATGCTGGCCACCCCCTGCTCACCGAATCTAACAATTTGGATAAATATCCCACCAGTGTGTGTGGGTTTTTTGTGGTTTTTTTTTTTTGTTTTGTTTTGTTTTGTTTGGGTTTTTTTTGTTTTGTTTTTTTTTTTTCCATTCCCTTTTTAGTCTGTGGAGGTCTTAGGATTAAAATACCAGAAACCCGGTCAGGATCTGATTTCTTTTTTTTTCCTTTGCTTAACCAATGTCCCAAATATTTTACTTCTTGCTCTATAAATTGTAATTTCGAGCAGGACACTTTTAATCCCTTTTTCTCTAAAAAATTTAACAATCTAATGGTGGCTTTTCGGGTCTCCTCTTCAGTTTCTCCTGCTACCAGTAAATCATTCACATATTGTAATAATTTTTCCCTCCTCGTGTACTGTAAAACCTTGTAAGATTTTCTTTAAGGTCTGTCCAAACAAATTTGGTGACTCCGTAAACCCTTGTGGTAGCACAGTCCACCTTAATTGTTGTTCTTCGTCCTGTTTCGGGGTCTTCCCATTCAAAGGTAAAATAATCTCTGAACCCCTTATCCAAAAGACAGGCCCAAAAGGCATCTTTCAAATCTATTACACTATACCAAATATGTTTAGGAGACAGGTGACTCAATAAAGTATAAGGATTTGCCACGACAGGGAATTTGGTGATTGTTCGCCGATTCACGGCTCTCAAATCCTGTACCATCCTATATGTACCATCTGATTTCTTTACAGGGAGTATCGGGGTATTGTGGGGTGACATACATGGTTCCAAAGTCCCATTTTTTAGTAATTTATCCACAATAGGTTTTAGACCTCTCCGGCCTTCTATAGATATAGGATATTGTTTAATTCTAATTGGCTTATGAGGGTCTGTTATTTGTACCTTGATGGGTTCCATATCTAATCTCCCAACATCTCCTTCCTTATACCATACTTGGGGGTCAATTTTTTCCTCATCAAGTTGGGTTAAGGTACATAAGTTAATATATAACCGATCTCCTTGGTTCTGAATAGTTAGGTTTAGTTTTAAAATCAAGTCCCTCCCTAATAGGTTATATTCTGCTTCTGGTAATAAAAGTAAATCATTTAAACAAATTTTTGTCTCTGTCTCAATCTCTACTTCTTCTAAGATGGGGACTTTGAAGGGTTCTCCTTTTGCACCTGTTACTGACATCTGGGCTTTTCCTTTTCCTACCCCTTTTGGGAGTTTCTGAATCGTTGACCTTTCAGCTCCAGTATCTACTAAAAATAAAAATTCTTCTTTTTGGGGACCTACTAATAGTTTTATCAAGGGCTCTGTTGATGTTGAGGTCCCCAGAAGATACAGCCCCTAACACCCCTAATCCTCTTTGAACATTTTCTCATCCCATTCCCGTTTACGGCAGGTTTTCTGAACACGTCCCTTTTTGTTACAATAGTAACAGATGGGAATTGTGGGTCTGTCTTGATGAGATTGTCCCTGGGGTGGCTGTTCTGGTCTCTTATCTTTTTTTCTCTCCCAGCTGAGTCTTACTCCTCTGACTTTCCCTCACTGCTGCTACAAAAATTCTTGCCTCTGCTTCTTGTTTTTCTTCGTCCCTCCTGACATAAACCTTTTGAGCTTCTCTTAGTAATTCTTCCAACCCTCTCTCTTGCCAATCCTCTATCTCCACCCAGAGGTACTTCCCGTAAAGGATACAAAGACGCTCTGGGTGCTCAGTTTGGGATCCTCCCCTTAGAGTTGAATTCGACCCCGGGGCCGTAGGGGAAGTCGTCAGATTTGGTGACGGTATTTGACGGGTAGCTGGATTATACGGGGGAGGTAAGTGATCTAGGGGGTCCCAATCCTTCTTTTCCTTTTCCATGTGTTGCTCCCCTACGGTCTTATTTTTCCCTACTCCTGTTTTAAGATGAAAAATGCCCACACAGGCCTTTATCCATAAACTAGCATACTCGCTCTCCTCTTGGCAAAACGGTTCCTTAGAATTTACATACAGGTTTAGCGCCTGACAAACCCAATCCTCAAATGACCCAAATACAGGCCAAAAAAAACGTGGGGTCTCAAGGGGTTCTTTGTCCATTTTACCATACAATATTTAACTAATTTCTCTTTTGTCTTCCCTTTTCCAGGGCCCTTATTATTCCAATGTTTTAACATTATTCCTAATGGAATCTCCGGAGGTATTTTTAGTAATTCGCTCCCTTTCTTCTGGTCCTGGGTTCTCGATTTCGTCTGACCCATCTAGGAATTTTTACTGTGGCAATTCCTACAGCCCTTGGTTACCAAGCAGAGTGTCTTGCAGGGGGTTTCAAACTTCTCACTCACCTATGGATCCTATAAAAATCGCTTCGGTCCTTCACCGGCCAAGTCCCTCGCGGGAGATTGGAACCACGGTTAGAAGACCTCCACAATCGCTTCGGAACGAGGTTCCGTCTCAGTCACACTCTTACACACACAGGCAACCGAATCCCACCCAACCGAACGGTATACACCTTAAATACTTACAACCCCGTCGTCTTCGTTCGGATCTTCGCGCGCAGAATTACGGGCAAAATAAACTTCTGCAGCCGGCAAGGGAGCTCATAAAAAATCAAATTCTTTGCTTGCCCCTATTTGGGTTCAGGATGGTGTTAGTCCCGACCCGACCCGATCAGGAGCCACCAAATGGTGGGGCGCCGCTCCTAGATCAAGTCAGTATTCAGGAACCAAGACCATCCCGGACGAGTCCCCAGTTGTGATAAATGATTTAGTCCCAAACAGGATTCCAATTTAAGTTTGCAATTTATTAAACAAATAGAGGCAAGCAAACAGCGCTGGGTGCGTCGGGAGTCTCCGCTCCACCAAGACGCACACCTTCACTTCTTACAATTCCTTCCTTTATACTTCTCTAGGCTTCGTTTCTTGCCTTTCTCCGCCTTTTTCTTGGAAGATGACTCTTTCTTTAAGTACGTCACCACTTCCCCGGTCTGCGCATGCTTCATCTTTTTCTAGGTGGTCGTCCGGTGGTCGTTGGGAGGAAGATGCTCCTCTTCGTCAGTGCACCCTACATGACCTCTCTGTTTGTGCAGGCGCTCCGTTATTCTACTTATATTATGCTACCTTATTTGGCTATACATTTTCTTGACATTTCTGCGGTTATTTACAACACTGGTTTGCACTAGTATATCAGGAACTAACTTACATATCAGGAGGCTACATAAGCTTCACATATCAAGGGAGTTACCCAAACTATACTTATCAGGAAGTTACATAAAGACTACCACTCCCCTGTTTATGGTCATGCCCTACATATATTCCTTTATTTCAATATAAATGACATTTGCTTCAAGCTTATATTCACTAGATTTTCTTTACATGAATCGCTCATTCCTCACAGTTTCAGGGACAATGGAGCTTTTCTTAGTAGCGGGAAGAGCAAGAAACCTTCACAAATTACAGCTGGGAAGGTTCTGTCTGGATGTGAGAAAAAATAATCCTCACTGAGAGGGTAGTCTTGTGCTGCAAGAGATCACCCAGAGGGAGTCTGGATTATCCCATGGCTTTGTGTTTCAAGGAGCAGCTGGTGAGGGTGGAGAGCCATCAGTGAAGGCATAGAAATGCCAGGGTGAGAGCTAGGTGGGAAAGCAAGATGGCTGTCAGCAAGCTGAAGGGAAAGAGGTGAGGCATGGGACAGTGTAGGGCAGCCTGCATAGAGATGGCCAAGGGTTCTAGCAAGACCGAGAGGTCCAAAAGGACTGAGGTCTTTGTCGTCTTGACTATAGCAGCTGTCTCTACCACCAGGGCCAGTGAGACAAAACTTTATTCTTCTCTTCTCAGAAACTGCCTTCCCAGGACCTGGGCTCAGGGTTTGGCCTTGCCTGCTTCATAAAACGAACCAAGGGTTTTCTCAGCATTACAGCCACCTGTGCAGTGCCCTTGCCTACCTGCAGTCACCGTCTCCAAGTATCTGCTCTAATGAGTCAATGAGGAGCCTTTGGCAGTAATGGGTCTCATTAAGTCCCATTAATGCTTCAAGGTATTTTGGGGTTTGCTTCTGGCTTTGACTTCTTGAGAGGTTTGTTCAGTCTTCTCCCAGTATCTGAGGTTCACGGACTGAGCCCCAAATACACCATGGGGCTCCTTAAAACACAGAAAGCCCTAACAAGTCATGCCTCTTCCTGTAACGTTCTCCATGTCTGCAAGACTCGTATAGCTAATCTGAGTTGTTTCATAGCATGGTTAAGAAGGAAGATTTCAAAGTGCACCTAATAAAGTTAATTTTAAAGGCTGTATTTTGTTAATTTCAGTTTAAAGAAGTGATAGAAGCATTATCCAACTGATATGGATCCTGAGTGTCAGGAGCGTCTCCTGAGGAGGTCTGGACAGGTAGGAAAAGCAGTCCCTTGAGATCTGACACTGGGTGGACAACCTTGCTCCTCACCTCCCCAGACTCCCCATCTGTCGTTGGCCACCTGGGATTTACATCACTTTCCCTTCATCAGACTTCTCTGAACTCTGGGAGCTGAATGTTAGAGCTCCATTGCACCATCTCCCACCCACTTTCCTTAGAGGACTGGCTGCACACAGGCACAGAAGGATGTTTCCCATTTGCAAGCAAAGCAAAGTAAAGCACGATCAAGTGTCTTAAGCAATAAAACACTCCTCAACCATATACTAAGTACAAGCTGCCTCTAATGAGGTCGCCTTTCTACAAGGGATGATCTTACGAGAAATGTTTTAGATAGATAGATAGATAAAGGTAGATACAATTAAAAGAGTTGGCTAAAGATACCGTTATACTACTGAAAGACAGGCAGGCTTTTAGTCCCTGAAGCTCAAAGCAGCAGTGTGGGTGGGAAGTATCTGAATGAACAAAGAGTAAGGGAAGGAGAACAATGGAAAGGGCCTTTGTCTAGACAGTCTGCTGAAAACATTACTTCAGAAATGGTCATTGTATCAGCACAGGTGAAAATATATGAAAGATTAGAATTATTAACTACAAAAGACATTAACCACTTGATCCAGTGTGGCCTGGCAGCAAAGGCAGCCAGCAGTGTCCTGAAGTGTATAAAGAGGAGCCTCGCCAAAAGAGTGAGGGAAGTGGTTGTCTCCCCATGCTCATTGCTTGTTAGACCACCTGTAACCAATTATATCCAGTTTTAGGGCCCCAGTTCAGGTGTACTGATCTGGCTGGGATGGGGTTACCTTCCTTCATAGCAGCCTGTGTGGTGCTATGTTTTGCATTTGTGCCTTAAACAGTGTTGATAACACACCAGTGTTCTGGCTATTGCTGAGCAGTGTTTGCACAGTGTCAAGGCCGCCTCTGCTCCCTCCCAGTGAGTGGGCTGCAGATGGGCAAGAACAGCTGACCCCAACTGACCAAAGGGATACTCTCTAACGTACGACGTTGTGCTGAGCAATAAAAGCTGGGACAGAGGAAGAAGGAACTAGAATTTTTTTGTTACAGGAATCACTTCCTAGTTCACATGGAATCCATTGCATAGCATTAGTAAAAGGCCTTAGACCTTCATAAGCGGTGAACTTCCACCTAGCTACTGATGAAGTTCTACTGAACTCTTACTTAGTCGCGTGAGGGAAGGCCCTGAAACTGGTGTAAATTAGAAAGATAAGATAGCCACATCCATCAGCAGAGGTTGCCTCATCGAGAAAAGAAAAAGAACGGCCCGCTTGGAGACAGTGAAAGGATCCAATGAGGAAAAAGGAGACCCCAGACCCAAATACTCCAACTGGACTAAACCGTCTCACAAGGGGAGGGGAGCTTAGACTGTAAGGGTATAATTGTCCAGAGAGTCTCTGGTTCGGGGTCCGTCTCCAGAGGCACTCAGCTCAAGCTGTTCTTCACCACTGTACCGCTTAATAAATTCAACTGGTATACGTCATGTCAGAGATTCTGCTTCAGGAAACCTAGGGTTGAGCCTGAGGGAAGAGAAAGCACCCAAGAGAGACTCTGTGTGTGTGTGTGTGTGTGTGTGTGTGTGTGTGTGTAGAGTCAAAAGGTGCACACGTCGGCTCACTGGAGTCTCCTGCTGCAAAGGGACTCCAGACCCAGCAGTTAAAGTCTCGGGTGGTGTGTGTGCAACTCCTTGATTGGTGTGTGAATGCTCAGGCAGCGGCTTCTCCATTAACGTTTTGTCATTCAAAGAGTCTTCTGTGTGGAGACTGGCTGGGCATCATTTTTGCTTGTGGGAGGTGGTGAGTGGTTGCCTTTGCGTTGCTTGTTATTATTATTGCTTGTTGATTTTTTAAAAATCTCTTTCTTTCACCTGCTAAGCTGTCTTTATCTTGACCCACAACTTTCCGTGCTTTATTTCTTCCTGTTCTCTCTCCTGTCCCAGTGGGGAAGGGGAGGAAAGAGTGAGCGGCTGCGTGGCTGCCGGGCTATTGGCCAGAGTCAATCCACCACATCAAGGAAGACGTTGACAACTGGGAGTGACTTCAGTGGGAGGCTGCCAAGATGCGCAGGGGCTGCAGCACTTGCCTGGGGAGCAGAAACTGAGGGAAAGGGCTGCCTTCGGCCTGGGAAAGGGAAGGTCTGGGGAACCTCATAGCAGCCAGCCAGTCCCTGCAGGGAGGTTTTTAGGAAGATGGAGCCAGTCTTGTCACCATGGTGCTTGGCAGGACGATAATAGACGATAGTCAAATGTTGAAATAAGGAATGTTGAGGCTGGAGATAGGGACAATCTTTCTCTCCATAAGGGCATCCAAACATTGAAGCAGGTTTCCCAGAGATGTTTTCCTGTCTTTGTCCTTGGATATTTTCCAGCCCCCATGTGGCAAAGCCTTGAGCAAAGTGGTCTGACTCCGTAGCCGATTCTGCTGTGAGCATGAGGTTGGACTGGAGACCTACTGAGGTCCCATTCAGGAGAGTGGAAAACTAAATGATGCTGTGGTTCCTTCCTCTCTAGGTGTGCCCTTGATGACAGTAGGGAAAGCTGTCAGGTTCCCCGTGACCATGGAAGTAAGTCAGATGCTGGCATAGTCAGATCAGCTGAAGTTGTCTTCTCCTCCTCCAGGCAGTGTTGCTCAGATGCAGGACTGCTTCACAGGTATCCCCAAACAGCCCTGGTTATTTCCTTTGCTTCACCGTTCATTCCCTTTTCATTCTTTTCCCACCTCTCAAGTCCTGCTCTTTAACCATCCTTATCCCCACCCATGCAAAAAGCCAAGGACTTTTCACTGTTTATCCAGTGGCCCTGCATTTGCTCACTTTGAACCCTCCTTTGGTGTCTCTGCGGTGGTTACTGTGGTGCTTTCTACCTCGCATTGCAACTCAACTTAACGCCAGTACTCTTTTCTTCTCTGTAGTGTCCTGCAGCTACTTAAGTTCTGATCTTGTTAGAGGCACCACGACTCAGGATGGCCGTTGGCACGCATACTTTAAAAGCTGGACTGTTGGAGGTTCAGTCCAGAGGGACCTTGGCACACCTGGGATTTGGCCAGCAGAAACCTCAAGGTTTTGAAGGAAAAGCTCAGAAACAACTCCATGCAGCAGCATGGACAGGGACCTGACTGACTAAGGGAACTGTGACAATGCCATATGAGTCAGTGGTTCTCACATTTCGAAAGGAGAGTGGAGTGTCTGGAGGAGGTCTGCCAACTTGAAGTGAAGGGCCTAAAGGATGAGCTGTGGGGAGAGTCTGAGGGAGCTGGGTGTCTGTAGCCTGCTGAAGTGGAGGCACGGGTTTACCTAGCAAGAGCCTGCACCTGCCTGGAGGGATAACGGAGCCAACCTGTTTTCTGCAGTCACCATTGATACGACAGAAGGAACAGCCACAAGCTGCCTCTTGGGAGCTTTAGGCTGAACCTCAGGAAAAATAAAATGGACTAGGAGGAGCGTTGCCATGATCTCCACCTTTGGAGCTCTTCAAGTTTCAGCGCCGCAAAGTCACGGCCAGCCTGGAGGCTGGACTAGAGACCCCCTCGCAGCAGTCTCTTTCCCAACAGGCCTGTGCCTTGCCACATGTCATATGAGAAGAGACTAAGCTGGAGGAGAGGGTCTCTACATCACAGGACAATTCAGGGTGGAAGGAGGGTCAGGAGGTCTCTGGTGTTGCACTGGCTCCAAGCAGGGCCAGCTCTGAGGTCAGACCAGCTTGCTCGCTAAATGCCAGAATCCGGAGAAAGAGTTTACACATGAACCAGGCATCTGTGCCGCCGTTACAGAAATGGAGACAAGGCCTTTGACCAGCTCCCTGAACACAGCTATTGGTACGTCATGCCCCCTGAGAACATCCATCCTCCCGGGAACATCCATCTTCTTGTCCAAAGGAGTGGGATCCTTATGCAACTATCCTGCCATATCTCCAGACCATGGGGTGCTTTACACTGTAAACAGAACTGAAGGAAAGCCTCTGACTTGGGTACGGTCAACTGAATTGCTAAAAGAGGGCAAGATGGAGGGATCTCGGAGCTTCCAGGTTCTTCCTGAAGATAGAAGGCCTCAGATATAGGAACAGAAGATAACAGTTTTGAACTAGCCTAGGCTTTAGATCATTTCACATGTGATGGCTCTGCTCCATCCTTTCAGTCATTGGCACCCAGAAACCTCATCTGCTTTTCCTTCCTCTCCTCCCAAAAGCTGATCAAGTGATGGGAAGAAAGGAAGGAGAAAGGCCCTAGGCCTCTGTGACTCACCTGGGCTCTGGCACTTGGAGGGCCACAGTGTCATCCATTGTACACCCCATAAAGAATCAAGCTGGGAAGTGACTCTTCACGTACAAGTGAACAAGGTCGATGGACAGGCAAGGCTATGTCTGGAGACCAGTACACCTAGAGCATCGATCAAGCTGGGGCTGAAACTCAGGCCTGGTCTTCAATGGTCTCCTGGGCCCATGGACAGAGGTGTGGATGGAGGCCCCAGGTGAGGCTGATTAGGGTCCTGAAGGCCTGTGGATGCTCTCAGGGCCCTGACACTGCCCCCATGGGATCCCACCTGCCAGTGCCCTCAGTAGGCCAAGTTCTCATTCCCGCATGTGCAGGGTCTGTGCTCGGCTACTCTCCTTCCCCGCTTCTGTGCAGATCTGGGAGACCACAGTTTCATGCTGACTACAACCAAGGCTGAAACTGGTCTTCCCATCCCTGACCAACTTTTCCTCTTTTGGGAGTACAAGGTCCAGGTGAGCCTCAGACTGGGTGGCACAGTTAGAAGCTGACCCACACACAAGATCCCGCCTAACCTGTTGCATGTCCCATAGAGAACATCCACACATCTGACCTGCTCTGGTAGCAAGCAGGGCATCCTCCACTTCTCGCCTTCCCTGTTAGTCTCGCCTAAAGATGTTGTATCTCCGTCAGTCACAAAAGCTGTGGGAGCTGTCCTTTTCCGTCTTGGCTCTTGCTCCCCTAACGTCACAGCTTTGCGATGGCATGTTGTCCTCCTGCTGTCTGTGCTCCAGGCTGTGGGCTTTGGTGCACATTAGGCCTGTAGCACCTCAGATGTGGCACCAGGGCCAAGGGCAGATTTGTCACATGGACACCTGATACCAAAAGATTGGCCCTCTTTGTGTGGAAAGGCTTCACAGCCGATGTGTGCTGGAGTGGATGGCAGGAGGCAACATAATGATGAAGGAGGTTCTCACAACGAGAGCAAAAGCTGCAGTCCCCAAGACCAGACAGAAAACGGCCTTGGGCTGTGCAGCGCTGGCAGGAGAGGGGTTTGCTGTCCCAGGTGACTCTTGCAGCAATGCGTGGGGCCTGTGACAGAGGTGAAGCCGATCTCCAAGAAGGACAAGCTGCTGCTGAGAAAGTCCCCGGGGGAGGACAGCCTGTCATCCAGCCACACTGTGGACATCATGCTGGGGGCTGACTGGCTAGATAGCAGCTCTGCAGAGAAGTACCTTAGGGTCCTGGAGGGCAAGCAGCTGAGCATGAGCCAGCCATGCAGCCTCGCAGCAAAGGCCAGCAGCCTCCTGGGCTGCATTAGGAAAAGCATTGCCGGCAGATGGAGGGAAGTTAACCTTCTCCTCCACTGAGCACCGGTGGGCCACATCTGGAGTGCTGTGTCCAGTGCTGGGCTCCCCAGTGCAAGAAAGTTGTTGACCTGCTAAAGCAAGGCTATCAAAGGGCCACAAAGCTGATTTAAGGGACCGCAGCATCTTCCATAGGACGGAAGGCTGAGAGGTCTGGGACTGTTAAGCCTGGAGAAAAAATTGCTCAGGAGTCTGGAGTAATAGGGCACGGACTGTGGCAGGGCTTCAGGCCAAAGACCTTTATTGTTAGCGTAGTGTGCTTTTTAGACAAATACAGCCCGTTCACGCACCTAAAAGTGCTACCCGGTTGGCTATTGCTTTAAGTCCACGCGACTCTCACAGAGGCAGGATTGGTCGCCTCTGTATGTCCACGCGCTCCTTTGCTTCTTCTTAGTTGTTTACCACAGCTCCTTCTCTTCAAGGTTGAGCCCTGCAGGTGTCCGGCTGTTTACCAGCTTCTCAATGCCACAGCTCCTTCTCCTTAAGGTCGAGCCATGCAGGGTGATCCCAATATCACCCCCTTTTTGTTTATCTATAAACAAAACCTGATGGTTCATTCGCAACCCGAGGACTGTGAGGAAGATGGACCATCTGTACATTCTTCTATCGTCCTGCACCACGAACTCAGCCCAGCAGTCGGTAGGTGCCAGCTTTACGTGGGCGTCCCCACGGAGGCAACGGTGGCCTTGCCGTACACTGGCCCACTGCCCTTTGGGAAATCCCGGTATTTATACATTTGCAGAGGAACGAGTTTCGACACACGTGGCCAGCGAGTGTCAGAACACGCCTTGGTTGCCACCTTTCAACACAGAGAGCCTATGGCATACGCGCCCGCTGGCCAGATGTGCTGCACGTGCCCCAGCCACCCTGTCTGTTGGTTCGTAGGCTTTGTTCATGTGGCATATTACCGTAATCCAGCAGTCACATATCAACCATGCTCAAGCCAATAGCAGAATGTTACAAGGCAAACAAAATTGTGAATTGTGCTTTATATTCCTCCGTTACTGCATGTCTTCCCCATCCTCCCCTAACCTTGATCAACTTTCTTATCTCTTGGGCTGTTTTCTCTCACCCAGCATAGTATCTGTTTCTTACCCAGCCATCCATTTTCTGATATTCTAACTGCAGTTTTCTCACAGGCCAAAATTCCATCCGTTAACCCCTCCGTATGTATACGATAATTGGCGATAATTTCCATTTCTGCCGACAAGCTAACTATTGCTTTTTCTAGCTGAGATAAACGTCTGAGTCCCAAACAGGATTCCAATTGAAGTTTACAATGTATTACATTATATACATTAACCACTCTGCTAGACTTAGGCTTGCGGTCATACAAGGATATGTAGGACAGAAGGTTACACTTCATCACACGAATCAGATGAACATATTTCACATAGCTGTACTACTCCTCGTGATGGGAAAAGCGCCCGTACAAAGCTATGATAACCTTTATTATATCTCACCAAGGGATTTGTAGTTATAGAGTGCTTTGCCCTAAAAGCTTTCCATGTTCCTCTAATGATACCGCTAATTTCAGTCTGATTAATTATCTGTGTTATAAATGATTTAGTCCCAAACAGGATTTCAATTCAAATGTACAATTTATTAAGCGAATAGAGGCAAGCAAACAGCGCTGGGTGTGCCGGGAGTCTCCGCTCCACCAAGACGCACGCGGTACAGCTCCTGTTCCTGGTTTATATCCTGTCCGTTAATACATATTCATGAACAGGCGTGTCTTCTTCGGCGCATGCCCTCTTCTTCTGCTAGAGTCTTCTCGAATCTCCCTCGGCGTGCCCCCAGGATGACCCCAAACCGTATGCATGCACTTTCTTTACACAATACTATGCGGTCAGTGGTCAAACTGGTTTGAGCTGATATACCAGCCAAGTAGTTTAACTTTCTCCTGTAAAATACCCCTTTTTATGGTGCAGGAGAAATCCATAAAAGTCCAGAAGGTTACACTTCATCACACGAATCAGATGAACATATTTCACAATCCCCCATCTTTTTCTTTATAGTATTGATTCGTGTTTTCGTTTCCAATTGAGTACTGCAGATATCTGCATTCCTTGTATAACCGAGTAGATTAATCTAGTAACAATTCCCCACATATCCCCAATACAACTATCCCGATTTTAGTAAGCCAATCACCACCCATAAAATCTCCCCAAAATCCTCCTAGATTGATTCCATTCCAAGTTTATCTCTCAGGAGGCCATTCGTTATACACCTGGACTCCTAGTCGCTCTCCCTAATTTATGGGTAACAGGAAAAAACTAGGTTTTATTGTTGATTACACGTACGGGCTGTACAATTAGAAAAGGTCCTCAGTTTTCCCATTTTTCTGGGGTAAACCCCAGCTGGACTTGTTCCAATATTGACTACAGTTATTTGCCGTAGTCAGAGTCAAGGAACTCACCCCAAGTAGAACTAGAAGAGGTCCGGTCAGGGCCATAGTGGTCGGCGGTCACAGCCCAAAGGGGTTGCAGCCCTTGGCAGACCCTTTTTAAGCCGCAACACCAGTTCCCCTCCGGTCTTGCCCTCTTCCTTCCTTTAAGGGGGTGCTTTCTTAGTACCCAAATTAATTGAGCACTGCTTGTGAAGGCCAGAGCTTTGCTAGATCAGTGGTTTGTCCAGACCTGAGCACTTGCCCGAGCCTGGCGATCCTCTTTATTTGCAAGGCTTTATGGCTACAGAAAACTGCCAGTTAGCCTGCAGTTCTTACAAATAAACACCACCTTCTACACCAAGGACAAATTCTAGTTCCAGCTCCTTTTTCCTGTTCTTCTTTTGCCAACAACTCCTTCCGATGATACTCGTTTGGAGTACCCATTGTTGTTTCCTATTACCCTTTCCCATTGTTTTCCAAACTTGGGGATTACTTACATGGCTCTCCATAGCTTCCCATGGCCATCGTTCACCTCGATTTGTTCCACCACAAACGTAACAATTAGTTATATTCAATGACTTAGCAATGTTTTCAGCAAGATTTACAAGTAGATTTTTAGCAACTGTGGGAATTTCATGTTTCACTCCTGTTTCTATTACAGGAGTAGCCGCAATAAAATTCCCACAGCAATTTAGTCAGATGTGACCTTCCACTCCTTCCCTGGACCTTTCACTCGTGACACATGTGTCCATCCTTTTTCAGCAGTTCTCACAGCTGTTTCTGTAGTGAATAAAACAAGGAAAGGTCCTTCCCAGAGGGGAGATAGGTTTCCTTCTTTCCATGTTTTTATCAGAATTTTATCTCCTGGTTCTAACTGATGAATTGCAAATCCTAAAGGTGGTGTTTGGGCCACCATCCCAATCTCTCTTCATTCTTTTAATCTTTTTCCAATGGTAATTATATCTTGTTGGATACTATGATCCTCAATTACATTGTTCCCCAGAGGCATTCCTTGAAAATAAGGCATGCCATAGAACATTTCATATGGCGATATTCCAGTCTCACTGTATGTTTTCGTTAAGTGCCAATGGTAAACGTTTCGTCCAGGGCATTTGTGTCTCAATCATTAATTTAGCCAATTGTTGTTTTATTGTTTGATTCATTCTTTCTACCTTCCCCGAGCTTTGTGGGTGCCACAGAGTGTGGTATTCCCACTGAATACCTAATGATTGACATAATAGTTTTATTATTTTAGAAGTAAAGTGTGTGCCCTGGTCAGAATCAATGTACTGGATTATCCCATATCTAGGTATCAAATGTTCTAATAAAATTTTTACCACCATCTGTGCCATAGCTCGTGCTACAGGGTACGCTTCTACCCACTGTGTTAAATGATCTACTATTAACAATAAATATTTTATCCTCCCTACCTTAGGCAATTCAGTGAAATGGACTTGTACTTTCTCAAAAGGTCTGTAAGCTGTTTTTCTCCCTCCCGTGGCTGCTTGTCGAAACACTGTCTTATTTACCTTTTGACAAATTAAGCAACCTTGTGTAATTTGCTTTGCTATTTCAAAAATTCCAATACAACCAAATTGTTTAAGAAAATGATCACTTAACGCTTTTGTACCCCAATGTGTTTGTGCATGCAAACGTTCTAATAATCGCCTGGTGTAGGCTTTTGGCAGCATTTCTCGCCCATCGGGCAGTGCCCATTTTCCTTGTTCTAATTTAGCTCCTATTTTCTTCAATTTTGTTTGTCCTTCTGGGGTAAACTCCTTCTCTCTTTCCTCTCGTCCTTCTTTGCTGGTGTCCTCCTTTGTTTGTATGACATTAATTTTGGCAACTTTAGTCCTCAAGGCTGCTTCCTGGGCCTCTTTAGCTGCTAAGTTATTTCCTCTAGTTCGGTAATCACCAAAAGTCCCTTTTGGTGTCCCCTCACATGTACCACTGCTATCTCCTTTGGTTCTCTTAACGCCTTTAAAATTTTTACTATTAATTCTTGATGTATTAAATTCCTCCCGTGAGTATTAATCCAACCTCTTTCTTCCCAAATTTTTCCAAAAGTGTGGACCACCCCATATGCGTATTTAGAATCTGTAAATACAGTCCCGCTTCTTCCTTTTAATAATTCCAGGGCCCTACATAGGGCATACAGCTCACAAGCCTGAGCTGACCATGATGGACTCAGAGGTCCTGATTCCACAATTTCTAAGTCCTTGTTAATTATTGCATATCCCGATTTTCTCTTCCCTTCTACCACTCGGGAGGAGCCATCTATAAACAGCGCTTCTCCATTTTTCAACTCAGCATCTCTTAGATCTGGTCTCACCTTAGTCTGGGTCTCAATTACCTCTAAACAGTTATGTTGTAATTCCTCTGATGGTTCTCCAAACAAAAATTGTGCTGGACTCTGAGCAGAAGTCACCCTCAGTTCTAAGTCAGGGGAGTCTATTAGTATTGCTTCATACTTTAGGATCCGGCTGTCCGTTAACCATTTTTCCGCTTCTTGTTGTAAAACATTTCTGACATTGTGTGGGGTATACACTTTTAAAGGAGCACTAAAGGTAATCTTCCTAACTTCCTCTATTAATAATGCTGTAGCAACCAAAGCTTGGAGACAAGCAGGCCATGCTCTGCTTACTGGATCAAGTAACTTAGAACAATGCCCCATGGGTTTTTTGGATTCCTGCCCAGTCTTGAGTAAGAACTCCATATGCTGTCTGGCTTGATGTATTCACAAAGAGATAGAAAGGTTTTTCTAGATCTGGGAGGCTCAATACAGGTGCTTGTATTAATGCCCTTTTTACTTCCTCAAATCTCTGATCATCTTCAATAAACCACTTAAGTTGGTTATTAGTTAATTTTTCATATAAGAATTTTACTTTATCACTATAATTTTCAAGCCATGGTCTACAATATCCTACTAATCCCAGTATTTGCCTAATTTCCGTTTTAGTCTGTGGGGGTCTTAAGGATAGAATCCCAGATACCCTATCAGGATCTAACTTCTTCCTTCCCTTACTCAGCCAATGTCCTAAATATTTTACTTCTTGTTCTACAAACTGTAGCTTTGATCGGGACACCTTTAATCCCTTTTCCCCTTGAAAATTTAACAATTTAATGGTGGCTTTTCGGATCCCCTCTTCAGTTTCTCCTGCTACTAATGAATCGTCCACATATTGCAATAATTTTACCTCCTTAGGTATTGTGAAATCTTGTAGAATTGTTTCTAAAGTTTGTCCAAATAGATTTGGTGACTCCGTAAACCCTTGTGGTAACACAGTCCATCTTAATTGTTGTTTTTGTCCTGTTTCGGGGTCCTCCCACTCAAAGGCAAAATAATCTCTGGATGCCTCATCCAGAGGACAGGCCCAAAAAGCATCTTTCAAATCTATTACACTATACCAAGTATGTTTGGGAGATATATGACTCAATAAAGTATAAGGATTTGCCACCACAGGGAATTTAGTGATTGTTCGCTGATTTACAGCTCTTAAGTCCTGCACCATCCTGTATGACCCGTCCGGCTTTTTTACGGGAAGAATGGGCGTGTTACGAGGTGACATACATGGTTCTAGGGTTCCTTTTACCAAAAGTCTGTCAACTACAGGTTTTAATCCTTTTCGACCCTCCATAGGTATAGGGTATAGCTTGATTCTAATTGGGCGGTGCGGATCTATTATTTGAACGCTTATGGGGTCCATTTTGTCTTTCCAGTTTCCCCTTCCTTATACCACACTGAGGGGTTAATAGCTTCTTCATCCTCTTGTGTTAAAGTGTATAATTTAATCTGCAATTTGTCCCCTTGACTCTGAATGCTCAAGTTTAACTTCAAAATCAAATCCCTTCCTAATAAATTGTATTCCGCTTCAGGGAGCAAAAGTAAATCATTAAGACAAATTTTCTTTTCTGTTTCTACTTCTACATCTTTCAATATATTTACTTTAAAAGGCTCTCCTTTTGCTCCTGCTACTGACACGTAACTCTTCCCTTTTTCTATTCCTTTTGGAAGTTTTTGAATGGTTGACTTTTCGGCCCCTGTATCCACTAAAAATAAAACTTCCTCTTTATGGGGACCAATCAATAATTTTATCAAGGGCTCTGTTGATGTTGAAGTCCCCAGAAGATAGAGCCCCCGACACCCCTAATCTTCTTTGAACATCTTCTCATCTTGTTCCCGCTGACGGCAGTTCTTCTGAACATGTCCCCTCTTGTTACAGGAGTAACAGACGGGAATTGTAAATCTTCCTCGATAAGGCTGTCCCCGGGGTGTCTGCTCTATTCTTTTTTCCCTTTTCTCTCCAGGAGTCGTCTTATTTTTCTGACTTTCCCTTACTGCTGCTACAAAAATTTTTGCTTTTGCTTTTTGTTTTTCTTCGTCCCTCCTAACATAGACTTTCTGGGCTTCTCTAAGTAACTCCTCTAATCCTCTTTCTTGCCAATCCTCCAATTTTTCTAATTTCCTTCTTATATCCCCCCAGGATTTAGCTACAAATTGTGTTCTAAGGAGTGCGGTCCCAGCCACTGTATTCGGATCAATTCCAGAATACATTGGTAGGTTTTTCCTCAACCTCTCCAACCATTCTGTTGGAGATTCGTCTTTCCCTTGTTGTTCATTAAATGCTTTAGTAATGTTTTGCCCTCGGGGAACCGCTGCCCTTATTCCCTGTATGATTAACGTTCTCAAATCCCTCATATTTTGTCTTCCTGGGGGTTGTTGATGATCCCAGTGGGGATCCACATTTGGCCATTTCTGATCTCCCGGGGGTCCTGCCTGACTCTGTCTTTCCCAAATTCTCATTCCAGCTTGTCTAATCATTCCCCTTTCCTCAACAGTGAATAGGATCCCTAAAATGGACTGTATTTCTTCCCAGGTATAAGTATTGGGGCCTAGGAATTGGTCCAATTTTTCAGCTACTCCGAGGGGATCATCTAATAGGGTCCCCATTTCTTTCTGGAAATTTCTCACGTCTGTGGTATTTAACGGGACTGCCACAAACCCCATGCCTCCCTGATTGCCTCCGAGGGGTACTTCTCGTAAGGGATATAGAGAAGCTCCCTCAGATACAGCAGTCCTACTTCTCGTACATGCAGCCGGAGGTCGATCTAATTCCGGTGCTGTTGGTGGTGGAGATAGGGGCAACGGTGGTACAGAGAGAGGTACTACGGCCACCGGAGGGGGAGCCGCCGCCGGAGATGGATTATTAGAACATGGAGGCGGTAGGTTATCCAGTGGCTCCCATTTATCATCTTTTTCCTTTTCACTTTTCCCCTCTTCTTCTTCCTCAAACTTTTCATCTGTTTTTAATGTAAGTATTGAGGCTGGAAAAGAACGTAAAGTTCTGTCCCATAATCCTGCATAATCACTTTCCTCCTGACTAAAAGGTTCCTTTGAATTAACATATATATTTAAGGCCTGGCAGACCCAGTCTTCAAAAGATCCAAAAGCGGGCCAAAAGACATGTGGTCTCAAACGTTCTTTTGGCCATTCTACCATACAATATTGAACTAATTTTAATTTACTTTTTCCTTTTCTGGGGCCCCTATCATTCCAATTTTCAATCATTATTCCTAATGGACTCTCCGGAGGTATTTCTAGTAATTCGCTCCCTTTCTTCTGGTCCTGGGGTCTCGATTTCGTCTGACCCATCTAGGAATTTTTACTGTGGCAATTCCTACAGCCCTTGGCTACCAGTAAGAGTGTCTTGCAGGGGGTTTAGGACCTATCACCCACCCACGAATCCTATAAGAATCGCTTCGGTCCTTCACCGGCCAAGTCCCTCGCGGGAGATTGGAACCGCGGTTAGAAGGCCTCCACAATCGCTTCGGAACTAGCTTCCGTCTCAGTCACACTCTTACACACACAGGCAACCGAATCCTACCCAACCGAACGGTATACACCTTAAATACTTACGACTCCGTCGTCTTCGTTCGGATCTTCGCGCGCAGAATTACGGGCAAAATAAACTGCTGCAGCCGGCAAGGGAGCTCATAAAAAATCAAATTCTTTGCTTGCCCCTATTTGGGTTCAGGATGGTGTTAGTCCCGACCCGACCCGATCAGGAGCCACCAAAAGGTGGGGCGCCCCTCCTAGATCAAGTCAGAATTCAGGAACCAAGACCATCCCGGACGAGCCCCCAATTGTTATCAATGATTTAGTCCCAAACAGGATTCCAATTCAAATTTACAATTTATTAAGCGAATAGAGGCAAGCAAACAGCGCTGGGTGTGCCGGGAGTCTCCGCTCCACCAAGACGCACGCGGTTCAGTTCCTGTTCCTGGTTTATATCCTGTCCGTTAATATATATTCATGAATAGGCGTGTCTTCTTTGGCACATGCCCTCTTCTCCTTCTAGAATCTTCTCGACTCTTCCTCAGCGTGATCCTGTTCGCCAATACATATTCATGAATAGGCGTGTCTTCTTCAGCGCATGCCCTCTTCTCCTTCTAGAGTCTTCTCGAATCTCCCTCGGCGTGCCCCCAGGATGACCCCAAACCTTATGCATGCACTTTCTTTACACAATACTATGCGGTCAGTGGTCAAACTGGTTTGAGCTGATATACCAGCAAAATAGTTTAACTTTCTCCTGTAAAACACCCCTTTTTATGGTGCAGGAGAAATCCATGAAAGTCCAGAAGGTTACACTTCATCACACGAATCAGATAAACATATTTCACAAACCCATTCGGCGTCCGTATTTATCTAGGTCTTGTATAAAGCTACTCCAAGTGGGTATGTTAGTAATTTGACCCTGGTTCTTTCGACTGCGACCAGCGTCGTTTATAGTGGTTTGTATACGATCCTGGGTGTTTGTTACATACATCTTGAGACAATCAGAGCGACCATGAATGAGGGGGTTTAATTGTGCCGGGTCGACTGGAGCTAGCGTCGGTGGTTTTAAAAGCTGATTCCTGTCGTACGTCGCTTGGATGCAGGCTGCTTTCTGTACTGCCTCGGCTGGATCAGAACAGCCTTTAATTTCTTTTAATTTCTGTTGGCTCTCCCCTCAGCTGGGGATCTATGCTGCCTGCCCAAAATGCAACCTGTGAGGTCAAAGAATAACTATGCTCCCCTGGGTTGGTGGTTAAAAACACTCCTGGTCCCCAAAAGCCTCCTGCTGCTTCCTCGCTCGACATAATCCGGTCTCCTCCCTCAAGGGAAACTTGCCACAAATACTCAACCTCTGACTCTCCTGGTCGCCTTGAGAATTTTCCCTGTATTTTTATCAACTCTGCTGGTGACCACGGAATCGTGCGCACGGTAGTGCGGACCTCATCATCGTCATTAACGACAGTCTCAGTTTTAATCGAGGGTTGTAAGGGGAGCAGTTGAGAGTCAGAATTAGAGGTTTCTCCAGTCTCCTTGTCATTGTTACAAAACTCCACAAATCTGCTTCCCGTTTCAGTGTCCAATTTACGTATTAACCTGCAAATCTGTGTGACTGGAGCACAAGATGGTATT